>NC_041331.1:33756420-33968421 GCF_004354835.1 Perca flavescens
GTTAAATACTCAGACCAGCCCGTCTGGCACCAACAACTATGCCATGCTCAAAGTTGCTTAGATCACCTTTCTTTCCCATTCTGACGTTCAGTTTGGAGTTCAGGAGATTGTCTAGACCTGGACCACACTCCTAAATGCATTGAAGCAACTGCCGTGTGATTGGTTGATTAGATCATTTCAATAACGTGAAATTTAACAGGTGTTCCTAATAATCCTTTAGGTGAGTGTATATAAGCATGTACTTTTGCTTTTCTATTGCACTTTGTCGTACTGTGTGCTTGAGCAATACACAGTGGAATGTGCCTTTCAGACTGATTAACACTTACTGGGCCATAGTTTCTCGCACTCTGCTAGCATACAGATGAGGACTTTTCTTCTCCTCCTCTGTGGGGTTATGTGTCGGCAGGAACTGAGAAACAGAGTCAACAGACGAAAAGGTCACAAGGAAGGCCGAGCAGAAAGTAAACTTTAAACCTGGATGTAATCCAAATACCTTAATTCAGAAAACACATCTAGTTAGGTTGATACAGTATAGTGTCTTTGAGTTAAACATAAAATCCAATGACTATATTGAAGCAAATTAAGGTTGCACGCTTAGCGTTCTTTAGTTTAATTCGATAGTTAAGAGTGGCACTGATACAACTAGTAAAATTAAAAGTAAAGCTAAAGTTGCATTTTGGAGAAAAATCAGAAATAACGATAAATAAAATATATAACATAACATACTTCTTACTTAACAATTTCTTCACACCAAACAACATGTTTTTATATCTAAATTACAATAGCATTTTGTAGTATCTTTGCCATTATACAGTATAAGGATGCACATTTGGGGAATGCCTGTTACCTCTATCTCTACTGTGGTGTACAGCTGGCTCAAAGTTAGAAGCAGCAGCGTCTTCCTGCACATAACACAAGCAAGACAGTCGGTTACTTACTCAACAGTAAAAATAGGTGTTGCAATACAAGTCAATAATGTTGCTTGTACGGTGTTATAGTCACGTTATTTTCTAAGACAAAGTAGCAGAAGACACCACCTTCAGGAAACAGGAAACCTACTATAGGTGAAACATGAGAAACTTACGTGCTGAAACCCTGCCAAGTCCAGGACACTGTATCCTGGAGGGAAAAATAAAGGGGAATGCATGAAGCTTCATATAACATTAACACTGGGATACAATCGGTATACAATGGTTGTGTGTTGCAAGCTGAGCTTCTAATGTTGCGGTCTCATCAAGTGTATGTACAGTTACCCATTCTATTTCATCTTTGGTTCTGCCTCTATATAAGTATCTTCTGTGCAAACTAGTACAGTGTGGCCTCTAGGAATTTGGCTCTCAAGATGTGAGGTGAAATATATATATGCTGTATTACAATCACACTTGCTCACCAGTTTGTTGGGATATCTCATAATCACAGGCTGCACAGGAACCCCTGGGATAAAGGCACCTAGAGGTGGCGAACACAGTGTGAAAGAAATCATGGAGACTTCTCTTTAGGAATGAAGGAAAGCTGAATCGTTGTCTCAAACCCAGTTTTGGTGGTATCGGTTGACAACAAGTCAATGCACAAACCACGTCATAGAATGAATGGAAGAGTGGAAGTATCGAGTGTTCTTATATTGTCCAGCCTTTTTCTGCTCAGTGGATTAGTTTCAAGCCAAGTGAAAATGTGCTATGAGCAACAGATCTACATTTAAATTACATTTTAAAAATCCGTACCTTGTTTGAAAGTGATAAGACAGGAGCGATTTGTACATGTTCCCTCTGGAAATATCAGAACCTGACAAACAAAGCATCATTAGTTCTATTAAGAATGCAATGTTATGCTACTGCCGCTAACAACATGCAAAGTATGCTTTTGAAAAAAAAAAAAAAAGAAAGAGCTCTCTGCGCTTCTGCAGACCACAACAATCTTGTGCAACCAAGGCAGGACAAAACAGTGTAAAATAACAAAAAATTGCTGGTGTCTTCTTACTTAATAGTTTTATTTCTTAAGGTGCATAACAGTGGCTAACGTTTCGATGTAGGGGTACATCACCAGGACTCTGATGAAGATGTAACCCTACATCAAAACGTTAGCCACTGTTATGCACCTTAAGAAATAAAACTATTAAGTAAGAAGACATCTGCGTTGCACCGGCAATTTTTTGTTATTTTATGCTTTCTAAATAACCATACTTGTATTTGAGTCAACATTGTATATTCCCTGGGGCTAATTTTCTGATAGCATTGAAAAGAAATATACCTCTAAAACTCACAAAGGAAACCAGATGGACATCCTGACTTACAGCTCTTTGGTTTCCTGATGACGATCCAAGGTTAAAGTTTTCTCCGCAGCTATAATCACTGCTAATACCGAGTTAATATTAGGGGAATGTTTGCTTGATGATGTTTTTTTGTGCTGGGACAGACCTGTGGCCAGTGGCCTCCTGACTTGGCTCTGCTTTCAATCTCCTGGATGGTGTTCTTCCTGGAGTCTGGATCCTTTCTGGACACCAGCACTGGCTGAAGACAGCGCACTAACCCTGCAGAGAGGGCACAACACACACGTTAACATAAACACTTATAAGGAGGAAATTATTGTTAAAAATATATATTTTGTTCACTCATTATTTAATGTCCAGGCTTTGCCTAATTGCATGGCCTCATTAGCATTAAATTGGTCAGGGCCAATTAATGGAGCCTTACTGATGATATCCCCATTATGTGACAGTTAATTAAATCAAGCTCTATGGTGTCACTCACTACTATCTTTAAAGATAGATTGAAGAAGTAATATTTATCAACTCTACAGCACACTCTTAATTCACAAATCACATTTGTAAAGGTTAGATATGATATCTGATTGCCAAGGGTCTGTTTCAATGGGAATTTCAAACAGAATGATATCCAATAGGGGGTATAAAATGATAACTTTGCATTACATATGTTACAAGCCCCTGTAAGTAAGAGTAATGTACATAAAAAGGTGTGGAATTGTGCAGTCAGATGACGATTAGTCTGGATCAATGGAAGTATATTTCCAGGAAAATTGCCCGACATCCAGCACCACCTTGCGCTCTCTGTGCGTTACCGTTCTCAAACTCTGTTCGCTTCCGGAAACAACAACAAACTTTGAGCTAGAAAGCTGGATCGTGCAACAATGCAGGCCTGCTAGGTTCTTTCGGGGAATGACTGTAAAGATTTACAATCAATATGTTTACAACATATACGCTCTTAAAAAGGTCCCATGACATGGTGCTGTTTGGATGCTTTTATATAGACCTTAGTGGTCCCCTAATACTGTATCTGAAGTCTCTTTCCCAGAATTCAGCCTTGGTGCAGAATTACAGCCACTAGAGCCAGTCCCACAATGAGTTTTTCTTATGTGCCATTTCTGTGTCTGTAGCTATTGAGGAGGAGAGAGTGGGGGCAAGGTGGAGGGTGGGGGTGTGGCCTTGACCAACTGCAGCTTTGCTCGTTTGAAAGCCATGACGTCTCTCTCACATGGGTGGGCCAAATTCTCTGGGCGGGCAAAGCAGAGAAAGGGGAGGTAACCTTCCAGATCGGCCCATCTGAGCTTTCATCTTCTCAAAGGCAGAGCAGGATACCCAGGGCTCGATTTACACCTATCGCCATTTCTAGCCACTGGGGGACCATAGGTAGGCTGGGGGAATGCAGATTAATGTTAAAAAACCTCATAAAGTGAAATTTTCATGCCATGGGACCTTTAATTGGGACACTTCTGGCAAGGTTCGCTGTAGACAAAGTACACACAGTGATAGACTGGTAAGAGCAAATGCTGTGTAACCATGTATCCAGCTAATTAAAATAGCTCACATTAGCAACACACATACACACAAACACACACACACACACACACACACACACACACACACACACACACACACACACACACACACACACACACACACACACACACACACACACACACACACACACACACACACACACACACACACACACACACACACACACACACACACACACACACACACACACACACACACACACACACACACACTTCCATGTATGGAAACAACAAAGCAAATGATAAGCATCGTACTGCCAAAGATGGGTGCTGCCAGGTTTTCGACACGGGAGACGGTGGAGGGCAGGCCTGCAACAATGCACACAATCCCATCAAAAAAGGTGGAGTGGGGGGCCACAGCCAAGATAGGGGCCTCACTGCTGTCCACCTGCTTGCCCTTGACCACCACTCTGAAGCCCATGGAGAAGTAGTAAGCCCTCCCCAAGGCAGCCATCACTCTCCGACACATGAACCTGGAGATGACCAAAACATTTTAGATGATAGAATTTTGTCAATTATGGAAAATGTTTAAATGGAAAAACAAACGCGTAGCTCAAAAGGCACAACTATGTTTCACACTTGGATTAACCGTGTTAAAATGTTTCTCTGTTAAACATTATCACCTCCGGGGTTATTATGTACAAGGGACAGAATGGACTGAGCAAAACTGTTTTAGTAACAGGAAGAGTTGCATCATTTTGTACATTCCCTTCATCACCAGATACTTCCTCATAATCTAGAGAAATTGTGTGAAGTCATGGTATAGATTGAGACATTGAGGAAAAAAAAAAATGAATGGTGATATGGAACTTTTAAAACTTTTGTCCAGAGTATACAAACCTATGATTATTTAAAGCCGCATTTATCGTACTGCTCAATGGGGCAGGGAGCTTAATGTAACGCAATGCAGTTTGGAGAGTAGAAAGCTTCCCACACAAAAACAATCATTGATCAACAACACCTATATACAGTATCAGCTGATCAAGTTATTATGGCAAACATATTGGCTACTTAAATATGCAGAAAGCCCTTTGCAACAAAGAGCGACGCAGGCTTCCATTTGGAGTTCTGTTTTGATTTCATGGTAATATCATGAACACCATTTACTGAACATTTAAATTGTCCATTTTAATAAAATTAATAATTCAAAGAGTACATTTTTTTTACTATTTAGTAATCTTGTCCTTTCCGTGTAAATCCTAAGCTTCAGTGCTTTAACTTCCCCCCCCCCACCCCAGCATATCTGAGCCTGTTAACAGCAAACCAAATAGGTATGTGAGCAAGATAAGCTTCTCTCTTTTTTCCACCCCCTAGACCATGTTTGGTCACAATCATCATAAAAAGCTGTGGTCTGAGCACACAAGAATGTTCCTGTTAACTGCAGAACTGCACACCGTGCATACAGCAGCTACTATCTGCACAGCTAAACAGTTTAAAATGCCGCACCCTGTTTGGTACTCAGAGGTAAAATACTACAATCCAACCACTAGATATTTTACATGTAATATGTCAATATATGAATTATGACATGCTAAATTCATTAAATTAAAACTTATAACATACTGTATTTATACTATGTGGCTATACACTGCCAAATTAGATGACCAATGTAATTAATTTCCATAATAATAATAATAATAATAATAATAATAATAACCAATGGAGAATAAATCACTCTCAGTTCCTTTTATTAAGCACTACTAATACCACTGGCTCTTTCCTTTCGGATATCTTAGGGCAACTGAGCTTAAGTACTGCTTTTGGTACAGATATGATCTAGAGAAACATGATTCAGCAGTAATGCAAGCTGCTGCACATTCTTCAAGTCACGTCAGGATGGAACTATTATTTTGAGAAGGTGTTGCAGTCGCTGTGTTTTCCGGTCCAGTTTATGAACCCAGGAAACACATTGCTTCTGCTACTTCTTGCTTTAGTGAAATGTACCATATTTGTACAGTGAAACTCCACCTATTTTCTCAAAAATCAATGTATTCCTTCACCAAAGCTATGTTTACATGCACTGAATAGGGTGGCTCACCTGCAAAAAATGATGGTGTTAGTGGCCAACACCCTCTCTGTAGGCTAGGTTTAATAAATGGTGACTCATTGTCACTTTGCAAACACAAAACGTTTACATGACGCTGCACTGGTAAAAAGGAAGTCAAAAACCAAGTGAGGTTTCTTACGCCATAGCCAGGGTACCTGTACATGCATTAGGCCAAGCTCTACTTTAGTAACCAGGTGGAAAAAATGTAGTATTATGTGGGACATTCTACCAGAATCGTACATTATCTGTCCTGGAATTGTTACAGTGAATAAAACTTGTATAATCCAAAACTGACAAAAAATTGCCAAATGGGTGATTTCTGTGAGTTGCGCTTTAAAGGAATATGTAATGTATTAGGTCCTTGGATGTTTTATTCTTAATTAAAAACACTTTAGAAAATTACAAATCCTGAAAAATGGTCTGTCTTCAGCCAAATTTGAAATACTTTGTCCATAATTTTGTTATTCTGAAAACTGTAATTTAGAAAAAAATAAAATAAAAAATCAGTATTTATTAAAAGTTTAAGTTATTATCATTTACATTAATTGATAAAAAACATTAAATGTTACATAAATTCTACAAATAAATCATATTTTACAACTGTCCCCATGTTTTCGGTCAGCCCTGTCACATTACATAAAAAACTGTCCAAAACCATGTCATATACAATCAGGGACATGTGATCATTAAGAAAATGCTATTTGTATAAAAAAAAAGTCATTAGGAAACCTTTCTAACATTTACAAATTTGTCTGTGACAGGGCCTGACATTTTAGGGGGTGAAAAATGTCTTTTAATTCAGGCATAAAAACATGCTGAGATGGCACGATATGTGTTTCTCATAGCTTAACATGTCCTTCATATGGCTTAATGTTCAGATTAAAAAAAAATGTTTTTTCCTTCAATGAGTTTTAGAAGTGGAAATGTACCTTTCTGGTAGAATATCCCATGTAAACAAAAGTGATTACAGTAAGGCAGCTGTACTGTGAAATTATGAAGTTTTTAAGTGATTCAGATTTGATAAGACATTAAGTGAGTCTGACATCCACAAGGCCATGATGTATGAGTTTGACATCTGCTGCAAGTGATGTGTGGGGCAGCTCCGTGGGAGGCTGTGTTGCAGTGGGATGGTGTGTTTGTATCCTAGTTACCGTCTCCAGCCTGTCATTGGTTCCACAGCTCCTTTCAGAGGATGGTTGAGGGTTATTATGACAGCCACTGGCCATGTCACCATGAGAACCAGGGACATAAGGATGGCGCGAATAGGGACCAGGAATATTCCTAGGAGGACACACTGCATGGAGAGGGGCACACACACATACACATATCATAAATATCATATTTGTTACAGGCCTATAGGCTACCATAAAGGGAAGACTGCTGCCAGGGTTAATTGCAACCTGCCTGTTTACATTTTTAAGAGCTTGTATGCACGAGTCTAGCAATCCACCATCACTGGACGGCTTTCTAGAAAGCACACACAACAGCTCTCATTGTTTATGCTTTGCAAGCCGATTGTCAAAGCCTCGTTGGAGAAGATTATAGGCCCTGGTTACGCAGCAGCCGTCTGGTGTAATTTCACACATCAGATGTGTGTGTGAGCCGTGTTGCCAAAAGCGATGCCTGTATTCTACAAAAGCTTGCCTTTACGTGACCGCTGATCTGAAACGCCATACTCACTTTAATTATGGTAGCTGATGTTAGTTTGGTGTCTTGAACAAACGGGTTGATGACGGCAGGCAGCAGCAGAGATTGTTGCCTCGGCAGGGCGAATACTCGCTGTGGCGGCATTGCAATCCAGTGAACGAAGACAGGCAAATGTTTTAGTCGAGGCGCCGTTAGGTTATCATTTCACTTCCTCAAATTGAAGTCCTTTCTCACCAGATAAGACGCGCATACGTGCAAAACGCGACCACAGAGCAGCGAGAGCGGAACCATACGAGCGTTTTCTTTTTTTCAAGCTCCACCTCCAACGTGGTCGCAGCGGGGTTCTAGTCCGATCAGAGACTGCAGGCGGATTAGCATCCATTTCTACAATTTGTGAACCCTCATTTCGAGCGTTTGCAGGATGTTAATATTGCATTCGACGTATTTCTATTTCGATATTTCAGATGAAAGGACAAAGCCAATTATGGGGCTGTCCGTGGCTATGCATGTGCTTTTTGCAAATAGTGATAAAAACCACAGATATTTCATCAATGTGCATATAACATAACGATACTAGCAGTGATGCACAAGTAGCGAATGAGCACAGATTTCATGGGGAAAATGTGACGTGTTAACATATTTGTTTACAAGCTCTCATTAATGTCCACAAGATGGCGCAGTTTCATAAACAATTCTCTTTTGGTGCTGCCCTGAAAAGAAAGCCCTGTCTTCTCTCCAAAGAGATATTAATCAGCATTTTATTCTTGTCTTTTAATGATTTTAAATTGTTTTCTAACATTTTAAAAATGTTTCACGTAAAGCACTTTGAATTGCCTTGTTGCTGAAATTTGCTATACAAATAAAGCTGCCTTGCCTTGTCTTGACTATGGGAAGTAATCAGCAGTTGTTAGGTACTTTAAAAAGTATGTTTACTTTATGCTACGTCCTACTTCAACTCCACTACATGTTATTTTACAGCTATACTACCTTAGATTCAACGTTTCCATTAACATATAAGCTCATAAAATATAATGCAGTTTGTAGCAATACACTGTAGATTTGCTCCACAACTGCCAGCTACAAAATTAAAGCTACAACATTCAAGGGCCATTTGAGATTGTGGTATTGCTTTCTGCTCAAGTAAATTATGTCAAAACCTCTCCCATCACTGTTATTTTATAATTGTTTGCTGAATTCACAAGCTTAATGGTAGAGCCCCAATAACTGCATCAATCACCTACTTGAATTATTTTTGCAAGTACCGTACATGCAGTTGTCCCTCTGTTTTTCACAGATCCACATTATATTGACCATCTTTATTGATGACAGTAACAAAGTGCACAAGCATTAAAACAACACAAAACACAATAACTGTATTGATAAAACACAAGAGAGAAAAGAGAATATAAAAAAGATTATTAAACAATAGTACTGCGGTACTCTTGTCATGATTCCATCATGCAGCAAAGCAATACAGCCTCTAGAGGCAACCTGTGCCTTTAATCTTCCTGTACCATTAGTGAAGGGAAATGCAACATGGAGTTCCCATGACAATAATTTGGTCTCCACACTGAGCAGTTCCCTTATATAGTCCTATACAAAGTGCTGACGAAAATGAAGAATAATGTGTGCCTGTGAATACTACTTTCTAACATCCAGAGGATAAGTAGTCAGACATAGTTACACAGAAGATAAAATGTATATACTGTATATATATTTATATATACACACATATAGGACTATAGGCGAAAAGCAATCTCTAAAGCACCATTTTTCGGTCAAACACATTGTGCAAATTTATTTGTCAAATGTATTGCACAATAATGACAACATTAATTAAAAGTTGATACATTTATAAAAATGCACTTGATTATTAAATTTAAGAATTAAATTTGCATAAAACGGCAATATCTCACAGCACAGTATAGCACTGCGTTCAATGCAGTGTTGACATACCCGATGTCTGAGTTTTTTTTTAAAATAACAAAAAAAACTATAAAACAATAAAATTGGGGGTACATCAGCATAAAAAATAAAATGTCAACATCACACAGAGAGCAAATATCCAGTTGCCTATGTTTAGCCTGTGTAGAAGGTCCCGAGGTGGCTGTCTACAAAGCTGGAGGCTGGTTATACAGGCTGGAAGGGACGTGTCTCCCACAGAAGCGTGCAGAGTTGCTGGGATAAAAACTTACAACAGTGTGCACTGCGGCGGCCTCAAGTTGTGCTTGATACTATCGCAATGTCCTCATGAGGCCAGAGGTCATTACAGGAATTAGCCAGTTGCGAGACGTTTTGGAAATGCTCAACAACCGAGCCAGTCCCTTGTAATTTCACCCAATTTGACAATCTTCAAGCTGCTGTCTTCCAGTTTGAAATAGTGGTTGCCCTTGAAGAAGTAGCTGTAATCTGTTAAATACAAGCACAAAGCATACTTTGTTTAACACATTTGTAAACGACCATACAATGGTACAATAAAATAATCAAGCTTTAATAAAAGCATATACAGTAGTCTATAAGTATAATCAGTTTCAATCAAAGTGTCGAGGATTAAAACCTCAAATCAGGCTCTACTGAAGCCAATGTTTAGCCTCACTCACTAAATCATGCTAATCAAAAAGCATACAGAGGCACCTCTGTAAAGGTGCACAGACTTGCTTTATATAAATATGTGTGTCCACTGTGTGGGGAAGGGGCTATGTGATGCTTACAGTACTGTTTATATGTTAGGAGAGCAGTGATGGAAAAATCCCTGGTTGCTTGCCATAGACAAAAAACTGCACCTCTAACCTCAAGGATAGATGGCTGACACTGACAGTCTCAGAGGAAGTTTACTGTTGGTGTCATGACAGAAATTCACATCCATATATTTCTTGTACTTCAGTTGCAATGCCTTAAAGCTAACATTAACCGTCATGAGGTATTTACTCACAGCAAATTAAAGCATGAGAGACATAAAGCAACTGCTCTCCCTCTGTTTTCTATCAACATCAGGCCCAAGATGACTCCCTAACTTCAGAATTACTCCCTTTGGCCCGTTTTACTTCCTCATTTTCAGTTAGTTCCTTGAAACAGTTTATGTCTGGCTAGATCACGTCATTGCTTCCTGGGTTGTGGTATATGAGGGGTTTTATTGACAGAGGCACAGTGCCAGACTCGCTGATAGAGCTGACTGGATCTAACCAGAAGGAATGCCAGCCTGAAACCTGTAAACTAGCACACAGAGCACCAGCTCTAATCCAGCTATAATCGAAGCACCACAAAATCATTTTTTCCCTCATGGTCTTCTTAAAGACTCAAACAAAGTAGTAGACCGAGAATGCCTTTTGCTATTTCAGTCTCTATTCTTTGATTTAGAACTGATACAGTGGTCATTGCAGGTTTATTTCTTCACAGTTTTCCATATCCCTTCCAAAAGAGATTGATACATTAGTGTAGCATTTATTTCATGTTGTGAAATACCAGTTTATGTTTGTAGTATTCATATTGTCACACAATTATGTGGTAAAATTTGTAGCCAGACTGAAATATTTCACTATTGGATGGATTTCAAGAACATGTTGTACAAACATTCATTGTCCCCAGAGGATTAACACTAATGACTTCAATCATCCCCTGACTTTTTCTATAGCACCACCATGAGGTTGATGTTATTTAGTGAAATGCTTCAAGAACTATTGGATGGGTTGTCATGCAATGTAGTCCAGGCATTCATGTCCTCGTGAGGATGAACTGTAATAACTTTTGGTGCCTTGTGCTTTTTGGTGTCTTTAATGAGGTAAAACATTTCATGTGTCCTATACTTTAGTTTACGCTTGCAAAACAACTTTTCATAATTTAAGTACTAATTAGCAAATAATAGCATCTTAACATCCTAATTTAAAAAGTTGACAATGGTTAACATTATACCTGCTATATATCAGCATGTTAGCATCGCTTTAATGAGCATGTTTGCATGTAGCTCAAAGCAGCAGTATTGTTATACTGTAATGACTTGGCTTGAAACCAGTGCTGCTTAAAAGATACAGTTGAAAATCTGATTGAAACTGATTGAATGTGGTATATTAAATATGTCTAATTTGTAGCAAAGGACATGTTGCAAAACGTCCATTATGGTCCTTTCATTTTCTATAGGTTTAGAACAGGTTTAGGTCATGCATTCAATCAACTGGTGCTGCAAGCTTCTGGAAATTTTTTTCCTTTTTTTCAAATCACACTTAGCCTCTCAATTAACAAATTAGGTTAAAAGAAATATTTGTTTTTACCAATGCCATTAAGAGTGAAGGCAGAGTCTATGCCATCTGGGATTCCATTCCAGGAATCAGCAATAAGTTTGGGGAAGCCGGGGTCCATTTTCTTCTTATCTTCATCGTATCTGTACACATAATAAAAGTGCATTTGCAGTATAATCCTTTAATGAGTGCATCACAAGTTCCCCCACCCACCCACACCCACACACACACACACACACACACACACACACACACACACACACACACACACACACACACACATACACACTACACATCTACTCATAGTTTTCCATAAAACAGTCAGTTCCCATGTTGTGCAAGGGCTAGCGAAGCGCTTGTGGTTTACAGTGCAGCTTAGGTCACACCAAACGCTAACTAGATCCAGACGTAGCCTCAGTATTGCAAAACAAGGTGATAACACCAACAGCACAAGCTGGGGTGTGTCAGACAAAGGTTTTAGGCTCACAAATGGTTGCATTTGCTTCGCTCCTCCTCACCTCCAGAATTTGTCCCCAGCAAACAGGTAAGTCTTCCTGTTCTTCCTAAAGTTGAAGACAGCGTCGATTTGCTGCAGGTCGGTGGGGAGTTCAAGACTTGAAATCCTCTTGGGATAGCCTCTCTCCAGCTCATCGGCTTTGTAGACCCACATCTCGTTGCCTGAAAGGGAAGAGTTAGTAAGTAAACAAAAATTTAAAAAAGGCTAAAAGAACACTAAAGACATGTTTTATTGATGCAAGTTAATTATTTTTACACAAAATGTTCTGATTATTATATTATCTCATATTCCTACAAATCTATTGAGCATATATATTATATCGTCAGTATGTTATCATCGGTTAACCATTCAGTAAGTCTCCCCCATAGCCATACCAGCTCTGCTGTAAATTTCTTCAAAGCTGATGGATATATTATTTAACTTTCATCAGTATTCAGGAAAGTTGTCATATTAGTAAAATGCAAAGAATGTATCATAAACCACTAATAACTATGGTTGAACATCTCAAGTCTCCACACCGCACACAAGAGGGCTCAGCCAACATTCCTGCTTCTCTTAATGTTTCAGTTTCGCAGAAACGCCCATGAGGGAATCCAAATGGTAAAAGAGTGAAAAAACCTATTCAGTACTCGTGGAAGTGGAACTGTCTGTTTCTCTGAACACCATAGAGGTACAGGGAGGACATAAAAAGGCTGAACAGTTCATATAACATGACATCAGTATTTAGGAAGGTCTAAATCAGCCGTTTCTTCAGATTCTTGTTTTCTCCAGCATACCTGAGAAGAACACTGTTTTTTCCTCCACTGGGTTTTCATAGGCAGCATCTATCTTGGCAGGCAGGTCTGGCCAGTAGGTGGCCACCAGCATAGGGCCATTGGGCTTGCTTCTGAAGTTGACTGACCTGAACAGGAACCTGGCAGAAAGAGAATGAGTGGGTGAGCGGTCATAAGGTAGATGAGCTGGGGATGGAATGAGAGTGAAAGAAGGGCTGAGGGGGGTGTTGAGGAGGTGGGGGAAGTGTGTGTGTGTGTGTGTGTGTGTGTGTGTGTGTGTGTGTGTGTGTGTGTGTGTGTGTGTGTGTGTGTGTAAGAGTGCGCTTCACTGGCCGAGCCAGCCACAATGGCCTGATTCATGAGCATCTGGTTCTCGTTAGGACTGAGGCTGCAGACGCCAGCGGAACAAGACCTATCTTGCCCGGATTGCCAATACACAGCTGCACAACAACGGCAGCTTCCCAAACTCTTTTCCACTGACCTATTTTTTAAAAAGAAAAAGATCTGCCAATTGCAAAAATGAGTTGCAATAATGATACAATGGAGATGAGAATAACACAAAGTTGTGTATACATTTGTCAGGAGGTAAGAGGAGAGATATTTCAATCTGAACTAAAAATCTATAAATTGCATTATTTAAGCAGTGTGGATCAATTTGTCAAGTTCATGCGTTGTACCAAAAATATCCAGGGGGCTTTTCTTTCTTTTCTTCCTGTCTCTATTAAATAAATAGATAAAAAAATAAAAAATTAAAGCTCTGCCTGGTGGCTGGTTAAGTGTAACAGGATCTAGACATATAGTGTTGCGCTGTACGTTACTTTACTGAAAGAGATTTTCCCAAACCATTACTGAGACTTCAAACCTTAAAGTAGGTAATGCATTTATACAAATGTATTGTTATCCAAGTACTGGTATAAATGTGTGTTAATGCAGGTTGATTGCCTGCATTACGAAGCAACAATAATGTAACTCTGACAGAAATATCAGCAGCCGTGATGTTCACTTTAATGGATTTTGTAGCTCACACAAGTTTTAAGTTTAATAGGTTTATGTAATGTAAAGTATGTGATTTCCAGTAAATGACAAACACACTGTACTAAGCTAACATGACAAATCCTATATGTAGATTATCACTCGCTGCTGTCCAAGGAACTGTTGGGCAACAGATTCAGTGGAAAGGCTAACTGGCAGTTAAACAGGTGTTCTCAGTACTCTATAAACTAGCCTGCTTTAATAATAATAATAATAATAATAATAATAATAAAACATTTATTTTATATAGCGCTTTGAAAGGTACTCAAAGGCACTTTACAAGGTAAAAACAAAGAAAAAAAATGCAAGATCAGTATAAAAACATCAATGACTAGAGATAAATATGAAAAAGGTGCAGCAAAAGAGCATAGAAACAAATGGAAACAGCTGAGTTGGTTACAGGTTAAAAGCAGATTTAAACAGATGGGATTTCACTTCCATTTTGAAGGAATTTAAAGTTAGAACCCTTAAGATTTTCATTAAATCAAAGCCCATTTTTGATACAATTTATGGTCAACATTTCTTGATGAAATAGCCGTTCAATATGTTTACATTCCGTAATATGTGGCAATTTGTATTGGTAGCGGCAGCCATTCCAGCGCTGGATCCATATTGCCAAGCTAGCACGAGGGATTCACAGGAAAAGGCGTGTGTGTAATGCAATTTGATTTCATTGATAACAGCCTCACTGTTAACTGTTTCTACAGTCAGAGTTGTAATAAATTACTGCTTATGCAAACAGAATATCTCTACTAATGTCACTGCTTTACATTAAAGGTGGTTAACCGGCAAAACACTGGTGTCTTTTATTGTAAAGCAGCCACAGGAAATGCAATGTGTTTGTCACAGTGATTAGTACTGAGCATGATTGTCACATTCTTTCTCTGCATTTTTGCATTTTTGGTAATGGGACAATGTTAAATTAAGAGCTGCAGGCGACAGGCTGCACACCACCAACTTCTCAGAAATTTAACCAACTTTTATGTAGTCTGGCTAACCTGATGTGGAGTGCTGGGATGAAGCAGGATGTCCCTCCTCTTCTGCTATCGTCATTATCTATTTTGCTTATTACTTAGCAATGCAAGTTGTTATTGGTTTAAAGAAACACAAACACGCCAGAGTGTTTTTTTTTTCTCCCTATCCCAGAATAGATAAGCAGTGTAGCCAGACAATACTCCAGCACTGACACAGCTCTGTGGAGATAGGTCTGGCAATGCAAGACTAACTTTACTGTGACCTGCTGTTGTGTGGAAAACATCTAAATCTGACTGCAGTAGTAATTGTTTTGGACTGGATCCTTTATTAAAACAACTTCAGTTTGTTTGGCTGTAAACAGAAACACCAGTTGCTTTTCTGCTCATCGGGTGTAGTATTAAACCACACTTGCTGTTACCAAACTAACCACTGGTGCCACCAAATGAACCAGGACTGTAATCTTTAGGATTACAATTTAAAGTAACTAATGTACATTGCACATTGCACAGCTTCTGTTGGCTACATAAAGGCTACAAGCACATGTCTTGCAACAGAGTCAGTAGATTGGCCAAACTGCTTCTATGAGACAGACTTTGTAATTGCCTTTTCCTTAAGCCTCTAGACTGACAGTTTTATGCTGAGCTCAAGGAGTGCTATGAGTAGGACTCATTGCATCACGTCAATATTTGTCCTACATCATAAATATGCTGAACCAGGAGAAAACAAGGTATCCTACTTTTACAGTAGGTGAGCATTAGCCCTGAAACCCAGAGGGCAACGCTTTTTCTTTGAAGCTATACAACTTGGCTTGTACCAGAGCTCCACAGCTTACAAACCTGACTTGGCCTTCAGGCAACTCATTAAGTCTCTGTGAAGGTCAGAACTCGAGGCCTGTACTGCAACGTTTCATCTAATCTCAGACGTCAGAGAGATATACAGTACTGTTCGTTCACTTCCGTGCCTTGAGATTACTCTGTCCTCAATTTCTCCCCTTCACATCAATCCTCAGTCTTTTGGAGCTTGGGAACATTTTATACACCGCAACTTCACATTCAAATATCAAATCAAGAATTGCTTGAACATATCACACAAAGCCTTGCATGGTTACATAAGAGATGTCAAGTAGGTCTTCAAAAAGTCAACTCATTTTAAGTAAATGCAATACTTCTGTATGCACCTTTGTAAGTCTTGATATATTTCAGCTGCTGTACATGGCAGACCAATTCTAACCAAAACTGCAAGCCTTTTCTCACTGGCTGAAAATTATTGGTCCGGATCATGATAGTTTATACATCTGTTGAAATTAGCCCAGCTGCAAATACCCAAAGAGTGGTGTAGTCCCCTGACTCAAATAATATACAAGGAATGCAATGAATAGCATAGCTTCCAATACCCTACAAGCACCTAAATGGCATTTTGGCATATGTGTGTTACAATTAACAATCACAGGACTGCAATGCCATGTCATCAAATTTTATGGGATTATATAGTAAGATGATTACCAGGTGCACTCCTCTGTTGGTTTTATAGTTCATCGGTCTGCATCTTTAGACTGCTAAAGCATTATCTGAAGTGTTTGGTGAGAAGCAGAGAATTAAGCTTCATCCCAGCTTGGCTTCTCAAAAACAGGCCAAAATTTGTCTGTGCTGCTCTGACGAGCACTGCATATGTGTGGAAGAGAGCCAAGGCAAGGTGAAAAGTCATTCTGCATTAAAGCTGGATTTGTGAGCATGATTGTTTCTCCCAGTTTCTAACTCAAGGTTCTCAGACAGTAAAACCAGGCTAACTGAAAAACTACACTCTTTGGTACGGAGGTATGCTAGCCTGTTTGCTTTGGAAACATTTATTGTCGATGTTACAGCACAGTTAGAAGCGTTAATAAAACAAGGACACTATTTGTGTTTTCTATCAGTTTCTTTTCTACCACATTATTGCTTTTGTTCTACGTGACTCTGAGGAGAATTTTGTCTGTAACAAACTTCAGCTGTTGGGATGAAAATGTTCACCTTCCTACGGGAGTATACGCTGACTCACAAAGACTGTTGATGAAACCACAGCACTTTATGAAACTCCTTTTCTACTCCGGGTCAGCCAGTAGACACAGTAAGCTTACAAGACGTTGCATTCACTGGCGCCGGTGGAGAGGGAGGACTACAGACAGTGTTTATGACTGATGACTATTTTGGTTGTCACTGTATGAGAAGAGGAAGAGTTGTTTTTTTCCCCTCTTGCTAAATGTCACATCATGAAATTAGAATCTAAAACACAATCTTCAAGTGGTGCAAGATTGCGATGAGAGAAACAATATTTAACAAGAAACCTCATGTCAAACTGCTCGTGGTTTGCGGAGAAATTATTTTAAAATCTGACTAGTGTAGGCTGCCTTATTTCACTTGCATAAGTCCTAAAACCAGAAGTAGGCTATTGGGTTTTGTTTGTCATTCTTCCCGTAGATCACAGACAGTAAATTCAACCAGATGTTGGCAGCACTTGTAAGTTTCAAATGCATCAAGCATGGACTTCATATTGCATGTATGACTCAGATAGCTAATGAAAACACTGCAACTAGCATATTCAAACAACGTGGTCAGGAACGTGGTTTGATTTTAAATGGAATTCATTGTCAGTGCTCTTACCTTGTTTGGTCTTAAAGATCCCGTGGCATGAAAATGTCACTTTATGAGTTTTTTTTTTTAACGTTAATATGAGTTTCCCTAGCCTGCCTAAGGTCCGCCAGTGGCTAGAAATGGTGATAGGTGTAAACCGAGCCCTGGGTATCCTGCTCTGCCTTTGAGAAAGTGAAAGCTCAGATGGGCCGATCTGGAATCTAGCTCCTTAGCACCATGTCATGGGACTTTAATGTGGCACGCACTTGCTGAAGGTCTGGTTCAGGTCAAAACAATATTAGGACTTTGATTTGATTACCTGTCCTTGAAGAAGAAGGTCTCTCCTCTAATCTGTGCTACAGCATCAAAGACAACTGTCTCTTTACAGATGTCCATTGGAGTGACTGGACCCTGGGTTGGAGGCAACGGCTTGTCTGTTGGCACACCTGTTTATAAGAAATATACCCAAATATTTCATCTTTGAGGGGTTATTACACACTCACAGTACATTTACATGTATCTTTCCTGGCTTTTATTTAGAAAAATATACTTTTTTGTTCTAGTATTAGGCTTGATCTCTGTCCAGGAAACTAGCCACACAAGACATTTCATCTCACCGTAGAGCTCCTGGATGCCTCTGATGTCATCATCAGGAAGTCTGAAGTCTTTGGTGTAAGTGTAAATGGGGGCCATCAATGCTCCGGGGTCCTGAGAGTGCTCCAAGCCAAGGGCATGACCAAACTCATGGGCTGCCACCAGAAACAAACTGTAGCCTAGAAACATGCAGCACAATGAAGAAACTTCACTGTAAACTGAATACCCCTTCATAAAATACTGATACTGTACAGTGGGAAATGGGAATTTGATAATATCATTACGTCTTTCAAGTTTTGGCTACAGTCTAGCAGTGGTTGTACTTTATGGAGTATGATGGTGGGCCACATGAATAAGACCACACGCTATTCATACCTTGGTCTGGACAGAATCCCCATTTGCGGTCGTCATCATAACTCTTGGTGGAAGCGCACCACATTTTACCATCGCTGCGTCCAGATGAGGTACAGGACTCGTAGGTGTCACCCAAGAAGGTGAAGGGGAAGACACAAGGGCTTCCCTCTGCGTTTCCTCCCACCGTTGACATGGCTGAAGGGGGCAAAAAAAGGGTATTGTTAAAGTGAAATGTGTATTGAACTTAATTTATTCATATGCCAAATGTTTCTACAAAAGAGTTTGTATTGTATTGTGAAGTGAGCGCAGATAAGATTGAAAACAGCATGAAAGCACTGGCACAACACACATGACATCAATAACTAATCCGCTGGGCACAAAACCAAAAAAAACCCGCCCAAATTGATTTTCTTTCAAAGAAAGATCATTTTCAATCTGGCAAAACTATTTTAGTGCTGTTTAAAATAAATAAATACATAATTTCTTATTTAGCACAAGCTTGCACAAGGCTTTACAACAAAACTACTTTCCTATTCAATTAGAACCAGATAAAAGCTCCAGTGGTGGTACCTCTCTCTGTCTATCTCCCTCCCTACTACACTAGCTCAACCCTAAAATCAGTCCCACTGACAGAATGGAAAATAAGCCCTGCCACTGCACATTAAAATACTTTCACAGCCATTCAGCAGACCACGAGCAAGACCAAAAACCCCAGTTGGAGCATTCCTGTAGACCACGACAGGGCACCATATACTGCACATCAAAATTAGCACAGCCAGTAAAATGCACTCAAGCAAGCATCCAAGCAAGCACATAACCCTTAAACAGGAATAATCTTGCAAAATCCCATGAATATTTAAAGTTGAAATCTTCCATAGGAATGGATGAGAATTTAGGGGAGTTAATAGAAAGTTACGGCAATAAAATGAAAATATAGGGGCTATTGGCTCGGGCTGTATTTATCATGTCATATGAAGATAGAGACAAACCTTTTACCATATCATAAGCAGACATAATACATTAATTTGCTAAATAAATCCATTCATTTTATAAATATGTAATGTGAAACGTGCCATGTGGTGGGTTAGCTAGCTAGCAAGTTAACTAATGGAGAAAGGCACTTTTAAAAGTTTAGCCGACATGTGGGCTATGCGCAAACTTTAGTTTAAAGTAGTTTAAAGTAAACAAGAAAAGAAACAAAAAATAATCTAAAAGAAATGTTTTACAATAAAGAAAGAATGGAAAAAGATTAATAAAAGCTTTCTAATTAGCATGTTCCATAAAGCTATATCCCACACAGTAACAGCTAGCTAGCAAAAACTAGAAAAAAAATGTTAAAAAGTAAAAGGTAAAAAGTTGTGTACTTTGCTTACTAGGCTACTATTGGCTGTTTCACTGATATATCATATAAAAGTATCAAATATATTCACTCCAGTAATATAATCAAAACTTCCCTGAAAGCATGTAGTCCTTTGGCTCAGAAGGTGCAGTAGTGTGGGGTGCATATTTAAAGAATGCCCCCCAAATAAGTTCACTATTAAAAGGTAAAATTTGCGCAAAATTCCCAAGCATAACTTCACCTCCCATTTCCTGGAAAATGTCTAAAAATGTATCAGATATTTTCCAACCCGTAAATAGGACGCATAAACAGAGGACAATGTATAGGCTACACTCAGAGCTGTATAGTAACGAAGTATAACTACTTCACTACTGTGCTTAAGTACTAAAAGGCTGTATCTGTACTCTAATGGAGTATTCTTTTTTTCTCCTACTTCCACTTTTACTTTAGTACATATTCTCGATGAGTTTAATACTTTTACTCCAACACATTTTTTATGTGCTGCATCGTTACTCGTTACTGTTGTGAATTCCTCACGCTACGGAGACTGTGTAGGTTACAGTGTGTGTTGTTACGGCTACGTTAGTTACGTACGATAATTACGTAAGTTACCTAATAAATTGTTTCTTTTCATTACGGCGATCGCCTGTTCAGAAGTCAGAGACGATGCAAGTTTGTACTCTTTCTATTCAGCTATTGTTGCAGCAGATGAAGCTATTCCAGTCTGCAATGAGTACTGAATCTTAACGGTTTGACCCTGTGATGTGAAGCTGCTAGTTTACCTGTGTGTTGCTAGCTTGATAACTTTCCACTACATCACACATTTTATTTTAGTATTTGTTAATAATTGATTAATAACCCACTGTTATATCAGATAATAGTAGTTTTAACAGCTGTGACATTAATGTACCTTTTGAGGTTTATTTCAGATACTTCCTTCATATCCAGCAATGTATAGCTTGTGACTGCCTTAATACCAAGTAAAAAGTTCAACTCAACAATATGATATTCAAACTTTTGACTGCTTTCTTTAATAACTACATAACACAATACTTGTACTTTTATTTTTAGTACTTGAGTAGTACATTTTAAAATAAACTACTTGCAATACTTAAGTACAAAAAATGTTGAATACTTTAGTACTTCCACTTAAGTGGGGTGCTTAAAGAGAACTTCAACTTCTACTCAAGTCACCTTTTTGATAGACCACTTGTACTTTTACTCAAGTATTTATACACCTCTGGCTACACTAGTATGCACACATTTAAAAATGTCGGTACAACAGATTTTTACTTGAAGCACTAGGTAGTACTCCATTATGTGATCAGAATACCATGCGGTACATGTCACCACCTACCAGTTTCAGGGCAGAACCCGAAGGTTTTGTCCTGGTCATAGTTCTCAGTGGTGGCACACCAGCGGTACCCATCATCCCTGCCTTCAGTGGTGCATGCGTCATACTTCTCTCCCAGAAAGGTGAAGGGGAATTTACATGCAGCACCCTCTGCGTTTCCAGCGATGGTGAATAGTACTGTAAAACAAATATCAATAGGCTAAATACAAAGAGGTGTTATAGATAAACTAATAACATCATACAACATCATGCATTTTTTTTAAATGTTTACAAAGAATAAGCCCCCATTCCAACATGATTATTGTAAGCAACTAAGGCCCTTAGACCTCCAAGTGAAGTAAGACGAAGGTGCTCTGAAATCTGAATAAAGGAAAAAGGTGGAATGGAAGTTAATTTAAATCAGTACAGTACAAAAGCTAAACAGAACAGATGGCTACAGTACAAACAGGCCTCACTCATGTTATCATATAAAACAACTTAGTACATGTGTACTCTGGCACTTGTGTAATCATGTTAGTATCATGGACAGCAATATAACACAAATAAACAAAATGTTTAACAAAGCCCAGTGTTCTAAAGTGGGGCACTGACTTGGAAAAGAAATATTCCATAATCCACTCAAAACAAAAACAACACTTTTCTGGCATACTGTTCAACCTACTTTCTTTCTGTCCAAAATCAACGGCTTTGAATATAGCAAAAATCTTACTTTGCCAGTAATACGCTGCTTCGATTTCAGTACAGATGCAAGTAGGGCAAGAAACCAATGCTGCTGAGGCCACAACAATACACATCTATACAGAGACTAGAGCGAAATGTGTTAGGAGACATCGCAATGCCGCATTGTTGCGTCAAAAAAGAAAAGAGAAACACAGGACAAACTTACATTCATGGGGGCAAAATCCATATTTGCCGTCTTCATCGAAATTGTACGTGGTTGAGCACCACAGGAAGCCGTCATCACGGCCCTGAGGTGTACAGCTGTTGTACTCAGTGCCCATGAACAGGAAGGGGAATTTACAGAACTCCCCATCAGCATTGCCATACTTCACCTTTACCACTGTTAAAAGATTAAGGATCATGTTAACACTTGTCCACATTGTAACTATTACTTTTTTTTTTACTTCAAACGTTTTAAACATTTACATTACTGTCATATATTTTCCCAAAACAATGTAATGAAAGCATGATGATCATCATGAATATGATAGCCAAGTAAATTGCAAAATAGTTTTGAACTAAATAGAAACAAGTGGCTACAGTACCTGGACTATGGGATACCATTTAAAATGCAGCTCAGACGTATGGTACACATTAATTCTGTAAATGGGACACAACTTGCAAAGGCACTGATATAATAAAAAAAAAAAATAGTTCCTTCTAAGTGTTGTGAGACTTCTTTGTGCCATGAGACAGGGAGAATAGGTTTATAGATTACTTCTGCACAAATAAATTCAGACAAGATGATTCTTAATAATAGGATATACATGAAACTATCTGGGTCAAGGCGTGCAAATACATATGACTGCAACAGAGATCTTTTTTTTTTTTTTTTTCAGCTTCCAGATGGCTCAGGTTTGTCATATCCAGTGCCAGAAAGTTCAGACAAAGTAATCAAAACAAAGTAATTGAAAGTCAAATGTATTATTAATGCCATTTTTGTGTATAGGTCTGCACTGTCATCTCACCAATGTGGTACCTATACTTTGTTTTGAATAAAAGACTGGACATGGATAAGCAAAATCCACATATTTGGCACTGAGTGCATCTTTAAACAAATGGATACAAATTACATTCCATTATTGCACAAATCCCAAACAGTTGTAGTGGAAATTTTGCAATACACTTGTATTGTTTTGTAAACAGTGTTTCCTCATTACCTTGACCATCTCCCAGTGTCCACTGCTCATCATCATCAAAGTGGGAGTCTCCCCCAATTCCCGGCCCTGGAGCGAAGGCATGAGCCAAGAGGCCATCTTTGCCGTCGAAGGGGTAACCATCTCCGTGCTCTGTCGATGACATCATTCATTATTATACATTTCAAGACAAATATCAGCAGTGTTTCTGACATAATATGACATTTGTGTGTTTTAAAACATCAAAATATTCCTTAGTTTCACATCTTCTGAAGTGACTGTCTTTTTTTGTTTTTGTTCCACTATAATTATCAGATTATTTCCTGACATGGTCAGCTATGGCTAGACAGAATGATATTATGACACTGTGCGTAAATATCAAATGGTTGTTTTCGTTGGAATGCCTGAAATGACCTGTGGGAAGACGTGTTCTTAAATTATATAGGTTGGTGGGGTGCAGAGTCACTTTCATAACATAACAACATAGGCAGTGAACCTCTGTTCAACTGTTTTCTATCTTGGGCTATGACCTAACATGGCTGTATTTAATCTTTTGGAAGTGGAAGTCAAATTCACATAGTCATAACATAGTTATTAAGAGTGTTTACATTTTTTAACTTTAACCTGCAATAGTATTCATATAATAATAGTTACATTCATGTACACTACCGTTTCCCATATGCCAAGACAACTGATTAAAACTCCGGCAAAGATGACAAATGACTGAGAGTTATAGTCAGAGGCTTTTTTCACAGGGACATTTTTACAATAAAATAAACCAATTATTTTGATGGAATTTGAGTTGTAGACACACATGATACCAATCCATTGAGTGGTGTCAGGGTTCTGAAACAACAGAGTTTTACCTGCTCATAGATACTAACTGTACTGCCCAACAGTATACAGATAACCTGACCATAGTTCAACTGACAGCAGCAATAGTAGTCGCTTAAGTACAGTATTTCACAGATACAGTATCTATATACTGTATATTGTCTTTATACCATGGCATACCATTGCGGCCAAAATTAATCATGATGTCAGCCTCTCCGTCCATGAGGCGGGTGAACGTGAGTGGGGTGACGTCACTCCATACTTTGAAGGCTCTGAAGAAAGCGTCATTAATGACTTCCTCATCCAGGTCGGGACTGTATCCAAGGATTCTACAGAGTTAACAGACAGTCAGTTTTCATTCTAAAACAAGAAAAACTAACAAAAGGTGTGTAATCAGGATAGTGGCGGTGGCTCTTTGGGTGTCATGTTTGGAAAAGCGTGTAGAAATATAAGATCTCTTTTCCAAAAGTTCAGATCATGGGGAAGTAGCTAAACAGTGGCAATAACAGTCTATGAATCATCTGGTGAAAATGGTTCCTGAAACAGTGTTCAGCCACAAACCCTGTTATATGGCTGTCTACACAGTCCTTTCTTCAAAACAGTCTAAGATCTCTTAGTTGCTGTTGTCTTTGGCTCCCAGTCTTCCTTACAAACACACAGGCAGACGGGCTGGAATGATCAGGCCACACAAAACCGATTCCACATTGTTGTAAACCTCAAACGGAACGAAAACAAAAGACCTGACACATACTGCGTAGGAATGCTGGTGTAAGCAAGACACAAGATGCAAGCGACTGTGTGGATGGGGGTGGGGTGGACTGGAGGTTGAGGGGAGGGGAGGGAAGGGGGGGGGGGCACGCTGTGGTCCATCTCTCAAAGCAAACAGGTTCAGACTTTGTATTTATACTTTTGTGCACTCATCAAACACTGTTTTGGGAATCACATGACTCAAATATCCCACGTATTACCCAATACTTACGGTTACAGATTTATGTGCAGCAGTTGGGTGGGGTCAAGTTAGGCTATTTTACCTTTTTGTGATTGGCAAACATCATGATGTCCTGATGTGATACATGCAATGCATCTAAAATCACTTTAGTATTAGGTCCAAGTTATTACCTTCCATATGGGCCATACTGCTTAAAATTTCCATGGTGTCATTATTTGAGTATTACTAATTCAGAGTCAGAATTCATTTGGACCCACTACCATTATAATATACCCCTTGCAGTATACAATGTAGCACTTAAAAGTGCAGGATAAATCCAATGCTTGTTTAGTGTATGTGTAGGTAAAGTTAATTCCCTGACCTGTAAGTGATGTCTTTCTTCTGCCACATGGGTTTCCTGTGGAAGAAATTGTAGTTGGCCACATCTGGAACGCCACAGCGGGGCTTTTTCATGATATCCACAGTTTTGGCATCAATCTCTCCAGTTTCTTGCAGAGAGAAGAACTTTTGCATTTTCTTCAGGGTGTCCTTGAGCACCATAAGGTTACATCTGTCTTGTGGGCATCCATAAAACTTATTCAGATAGTGCTTAAGGAGAAAAACAGACATACAAATGGTTTAACTTAAGTATTTCTATAAAAAAAAATATTGCAATAAATATATAAACAATGTACAAACTATTCCCCAACAGTTGAGTTCAGGAATAAACACCGTCACTTCCCAGCTGACTGACCCACTTTGAAAATAGTTTTTAGGAAAAACAACCAATAAACTTACCAGAGCAACCTCTTTGTCTGTTTTGGGAGTAGTATCGTCTCCAGGAAACCTAATTATAGGCGAAGGAGCAGCATATGTTGCTTGAAAGGCGATGAACTGAACCAAAAACACTTTGAGAACAATCCGGCGACAACTAAATATCGTCGGAAAGCCCATTTTCCCAGTTTAAAAAATATAGGTGTGGTAAATTTCGTTCGCTCTGGGTTGCACTGCTTTCACCCCGTCAGCTTGTGCTGCTTCTGCTCCTTTGCAGGGTTTTCTTTTCTCCTTAACGGGACATCCTGCACCTCGGCTCTATGAACTTTCTCAGTTCTGCTTGCACATGCACTTTTTTTTTTCTTCTTCCCGGACAGCTTTCTGCGCAGTCTCTAGGAAATAGGAGCGAGGTAGCCCCAATCAAACACACGAATGATTGCCTCAATGTAGACTAAATGTGGCAGAAATGTGTAGTCGTTACGGATTTTCTTTCCCTCATCATGCTGAATGCTGATCAGTTCCAATCATCATAGGCCTACATCACTATTAACATACAGTAGTAGCTACAATTATTCTGCATTCAATGTTTTATCACATTTAAATACTGTTAAAATGACCTGTCCAACTCAGTCCCACTGGTTACATTACAAGCGGGTTAAATTATGGGATTATGTGCAGGTGGATGGGGGTCAGTTATGTTCCACCTGGCATCACATTTTTTATGAAAGGGCATGCTGCACAGTGCTTGACTTCATATTATGTATTCATATTTATTAGGCATTGTTGCAAAAAGTGTTGTCTTGTGCAAATGTGCCCTGTTCAACTCCCTAAATAGGACAGTTATGTTACTTTGTCAGGAGAGAAACACAGACACCCAGCTAGAGACAGGCCAAACGTTATTTAAAGACGTACATTGACATCTAGTGGCGGGTTATGAAAACTCACCTTGGTATTTTGAAAAGGGCCAGTGAACCATATAACCACATAACCTTTTTATTTAATCTGTTCTCGTTTTCAATTTTTGCACCATAATTAATATCTCATTTTGAAGAAAAAAAAAGATTGGTTATCTAATAAATTACTATTTACATAAATCCAAAATGGTATAGGTGTAAACCAACCTAATTTATTAAACTGGAGATATTTTCTTTGTCAGTTCAGAAGAAAAAAGGCTATGGGTGTTGTTGCATAAATATTTGCAAATAAAATAGTTACAGATGTTACCAAAATCGTTCCAGTGCAGTGAGCATCTTTGATTATGAGCTTAAATAAAACAAACTTATATTTTATATATATTTCTAACATGTATTTCATTAGCTGTAGTATGTTAGTGTATTTGTTATGCTGTGGCAGAAGTTTTCTCAAGAACTATATGTAAGTTCTTTTACAATTTATTAGTTTCGTCATTTATTTTTCACTTTTATTTTAATCTTTAATTTTTCATCGCTTTTTCCACTGTACTTTACCTAACTCCAGGGATGTCATTATCATGTGCTGCATTAAAACCATGTTGCAGATCGTTGACTTTTCACAGCCTGAATGTTCCATGAAATAAGTTCCTAATCATTGCCAGAAATTCAAATCACAATGTAGTGACTCACACGAACAGAGTAAGTTAGTTGAGGTTGCAGCAAAGAGCCATCACTATCACTGCCCTCTGGTGGCTGACATACGCCTAGCATCTCTGTCTGTTCTGAGGCCCTTGGAGCCAGTCTTCTTTACTGACTTGTAGTCTACAGTATAGATTAAGGATTTACTCTAACTCTCTTTGACATCTCTTTGTTTCCGCTCTCATACTGGATTACTCTGAACAGCATATGAGAGAGGACTCTTTAATAGAGAAAGCTGAAGGACCTTTTTTTTGTTGCAAAGAGATCTGACAGATGGATAGCTCACAAACAGGATTTTGTGGTATATCTAGCAAAGCAATTTCCCTTCCCTTTAGCCAGAGTACAGTTAATTTTTCATAGCCGGGGCTGCTGTTGGTGGTTGCAGAGTGAATTTAACATCCATTTTCCAACAATATCCAGGGCCTGTCAGTTTGGAGCAGGAGCTTTATTTCATGCACTGATACATGCTGCCATCTCCTCTAACTGACACACTCACAGTGATCTCTGGCAGAGCCGGGGAACAGAATGGCTACCTATTAAATGTACATGGGCCTGCCTCTCCAAATAGAAAACGCTGAGATGTGAAAAGTTGAGCCACAGCTACGGTAATTGAATGCCTTTGTGCATATGAATGCAATTTTGCAGGCGAAAGTGGCATAAAGAGATTGAGATGATAAGGGTTGATTTGCATGTAAATTGTTTTCTTTCTTCTTTTTTTTTGCCTCAGTTGAATGCTTAAGCTCCGTCTAGATTGAAGCACCACACAATGGGTGTGTGTGTTTATGTGTTTTGATGAAATACTCTTGGCTTTTTTTTAAATGTGTGTCTTGTTGCTGGCGATTGCAAGTGCATCTCTTTCATTTGTTTGTGTTTGTTGCTGAGATGGATGATTTAAACACAATCATGGTTGTATATGCAATTCTTTACATAAGTAGAGCGGATTTGTACTTCATCGTTTACAGCGCAACATATATATCACACATGTCACCTTCATTATGGACAATTTATGTTTTAGTTTGAATGACTTTGAGGGATTTCTACACGTTATACACATGCAACTTAATGCAACGCTGCAATTTGCTTGCTCTGGTCCTACCCCATACAAACTCGTGTCATTAATTATGGGGATGAGTGGCTTCCTCCGGCATGCCAGCAGGGCCTCCTCTTGGGGACATTCTGGACTTGATGGCCAGTCGTATCATAGCTCTCCAGCTGGCTCTGGATCTTCAGGCCCACTGATTGACCCCAGTCCAGCTGAACAGACCTCAGCCCTGGATGTCACCCTCTTCCCTCACCCCGGTCCACTGGCTCCTGCAAGGACCCAGACAGATTCTCTGATGGGTCATCAAACCAAACTGCCTGTATGGTTGGCTAGCACCAAGGTCATGAATGACAAATATCACAGTCCCACTGCTGCTCCACCCGCTCCTCTCCTCTCTCTCCAACTCGCCACTCAGAGTGCTCGAGAGATGTGTGTAATGTTCAGTGCTGTTTGGTCTTGGCTTGAATACATAGTTAGGCTGGGTGTGTAGTTAATACTGACACTGAGTGGTTTAGAATCAGTCTATTGGCATTGTTTGTTTTATGTGCTTTGCAGGAGTAATTAAGCAATGGTTGCTGAGTAAATGAATGCAGCAACAGCCCTGTCAATAAATCTGTTTCAACATAACTTCATTTGGCTAAGCACTGTGTTACAGAATACTGTGACACATATTATATCACTCGGTTTGAAACATTCCGATGATGAATTATTGAACATAAATCCATTATCTTGAACATATTTTATTTATGAATGCACCAAGACACTGGAGGACTTTAACACTGCAGGGTAATTATTGTTCCACATTGTGTCACCACTCTTCGCTCAGATGCAACTGCCAGAGCAAACTGCAATGAATCAAAGAAGTGCAAGTTTTGATTGACATTTTGCGTGTGCACAAGGCCCAAAGCGACATTAGCCGAATTGCTTTATTTAATGCTTTCTCCCACATTCTGTTTCTCTTTTAGCACGCCTTGTAAACACTGATGCAATAATGCATTCCATTATACAGAGGAGAGGAGATGATGTCTCTCATGGCTCCTCTCCATCTCAATAATAGGTCAACAGCTGTATTTAAAAAATTAATCACATTCTTGGCAGTCGCAAAGGTTAGCCCTGACGCTCTGAGATGCAATATTGGAAGCTCAGATCAGCAGCAAATCTCGGCGGAGATGAGGAAGAGTTGCCTTTGATGAGTACAGCATGTAAATGATTTGTGTGTGTTTATAGGACACGGGGCTGGCCCTGCCTCACTCCAAGACAGCAGTGTCGGCACCACTCTGTGGCAGAGGCTGGCAACAGCAGATGGAAACAAGCAAGAGAGGGGAGGGTTGACCCCGCTACAGCACTTCACAGTTTGTACTCACTTTCTGCAGAATGGTTCTCTTTATTTTTTCCTCTCCCAGTCTATCTCTGTTTTCACGTTAAGCCTTGTTTAATTCCGTTTTTGATTTGTAATTCTGGGACCATGTTTCCTTATTTTTTCTGCCTTGTTTCTTGTATGTTGAGTAGTCCCCTTTTATTTAAGTATCTAAGGAAGTTTGCTGTCAAGGTCTCTGTGATGCTGTGTGATTATCTGAGATCAGAGAATGTGGCAACTTCAGGACTTCTGCAATAAAATACACACATTTCCACAATATCTTCAAGACTCTCATATTTAATGTGAGCTATGACTTTAAGTTATCCCAACTCACGACAACTAAACAGCTTGTTTGTTAATGCTATGTTCCCTGATGGAGATTATTATTGGCCTGTTAGTGTGATCTTTTAAGAAATTGAAATATTGATGCCTTTCTCACATCAAAAACAAATTACTCTCAAAGATATCTTGAGGTACGAGGACACGCAGATGAAATATGAATGTCTACCTCGAATTGCTTTTAGTAATTCTGAAATATTCACAGTGGTAATTTTGGAGTGCTGCGGCTCTTGCTTGTTGTGCGCAGGCTGACACTCGGGGATGAATTTTTCAGCAGTGATCTGATTTGGCCGTCACAGTATTTGGATAGCCTTGATAAGTCAGGAACATTGCTACCTGGATTGTTGGATGAAAATGAAATACTGCATGATGCAAGTGAGTGAAAGGAGCGTTGAATTGCATTGTCTGTCTGGAGCTCTTGACAGTTAAGGGAGCTGTGCAGCAGATGAGCTATTATGTTGTTTGCACATGTCGGCTTCGGAAGCTTCTGTCTGTCTACTAGTGGCTTTTAGCATAGGAATTAGTAAACGCTACAATAATTATTACTTAACCCCAATCTTCATCCTTCGCTGGGACAATTTATCTGAAAAGAGTTTGGCCTATAATGTGTAGGTCCCACCTCAGCCAGAGTTCATTTATTGACACCAGCTTTTTATGCTAATGGTGATTTTTCTCCTTGGGAGTGTAATTATGAATGAGAAAAACAATCAGAAGGTAAGTAATCATCTATTAAAAGAGAATGAGAATGGTGTTTCCAAAACAACAGAGACCCTTTGGGAAATCAGATTCACAACCATTTCCTTTCACTCATTATAAAATAAAAGACGACCAGGCCTGACAACTCCTTTCTGTCTTCTTCAGCTTTAAAACAGACTTTTGACATATATCATTGCCATGCAATGTCCTGACTTGCCATGCAAGAAGAGTTTTAAACCCTTAAAATAATTTCATTTTAATAATTACATAAGTTTTGAGAAGATGCTGGACAGTCAGTCAGATGAGGTAGCATGCAACTTTTACCGCAGGGTCGGCAGATCTTCATACAGGGAAAGTGTAATACACCCAGGTAAGCAGCTTTCATCTGATTTGAGTACACAAACAGACTAAGAGGATTTGATTTGATTTGATGTGTATCGTTTGGCATGCCTACATTACGTAAAACAGCAAATTTCAACAGCTGGAGTTAATTTCATTACACCCCCTGAATTTCAAACATCAGTCACATTTGAAGTGGCTCAACCAAATCCCCACAGTCACCTTACCGAACCTGCTTCCTGGAAGATAACAGTAATGCCTTCAAAGCTCAATAGGCCATTCATTATTATGGTTTGGGCCAACCATCACAAATTCCAGACAAAAGTGAATTTCCCATTCCCTGTCAATAACAAGCTCGATGTCACCTCTGAAGGTGAGGGAGCATGATTCAATAACGTTTTTTTCATTTTTTTCTCTTTGACCCCTAGTCACCTTGTTAGTAAGAGAGAGTTGAATTATGGGTTTTTTTTTCTCAAGCAAGTACCCTACAGGCTTCCTAGAAACACACCAGACTGACTGCCTTGTGTAAACCTCTGATAAGTGCTAACACAGCTCAACCAGTATGTAGCATTTCCCACTGTTGAAAGATATATTTTAGGTTCATGCAATTCTTAAGAGGACAATAAATACAAACTTCCACACAGCAAACATTAACCATAACACATTTGCAAGGGATGATTCCACACAACTAAAACAGGGTTTGAATTACTGATTTCACACTCCTAGCATTAGTAATGGCGTGTTTAACCATGAGTCCAGTGTCTAGAGACTATGCTGCATGAAAACAGCTTTATTGTGTGGTGTAACGGCAGAGGTGTGCCGATGTATGAGCCAGTGTTCTGGCCATGGAAGCCATGCCTCCTCCTATTGCTGCTACTTGTGATCGGATTCTTGTAGGGCCGTGTCTGCAGCCCGTAGTCCCCCTGTGTTTTAAGTACCGGATAGCATGCACGTCGCCACCGTCCATGTTTGCAGGATATTGAAAAAGACCTTTGTCAGGAAGCTGAGGCCCACTGGCCATTGGGGAGCAGTGATCGTGCTGCTCCAAATTACCATATCACCTTTCTCTATTCATCCTAATGAACAGCAAAGTCAGATGTGTGATGGGTGACACTCACGCAACAGTTCTTTTTCTTTGCCACCTTAAAAGAAGTAGCAAAAGACGAGTAATCTCCTGGTCTCTGTTTGAATGCATTTATTGCTGTATAAAATAATATATAACATATGGCAGGCGGTAACATATCTTCCTGAGTGCATTGTGTTTGCAGCATTGAAATGTGACTAGAAATGAATCAATCCACGAGTTAGCGCTGTTGCCATTACTATGCAAACCAGATAGATGGCTTACATTTAATTTATATAATATTCCCCGTAGAATCATTTTTATTACGGGGGATCTCGGTAGGAATATTTGGCCTACAAAGAAATTAACTTTGTCTCTTTGCTAAGTACACCAATGCATCAAGCCATTATCTCCGTGATAGATGAATCATATTTGATATTACGCAAGACAAATGTATTCATATTGCATACTTTTCTAATTTTTCCTGTCTGACCATCTGCGTGTGTTACGTCTTACCAAGATTAATCCGCTGATCCTATTGGGATAGAGGGCAGGTGTTTTTCGACACACGGTCGTAAATAAGAGCTGATATCAAAGCATAATCCACCACATTATATTTTAGATCTTTGTAATATATCAAGGACAGTGATTTTCCACGACCTGATTTATTCTGTTTTATCATTTGTGTGTGTGTGTTTGTGTGTGTGTGTGTGTGTGTGTGTGTGTGTGTGTGTGTGTGTGTGTGTGTGTGTGTGTGTGTGTGTGTGTGTGTGTGTGTGTGTGTGTGTGTGTGTGTGTGTGTGTGTGTGTGTGTGTGTGTGTGTAAAGACTACGCAAAAGGGGAAAGACCACAGCCAGAAAAGTCATATGTAGAGCACTGTGGATATCACTGACATATGAGATAGTACTGTGTCCTTGGATCAGTGTGCTTAATAATTTAAGCAGAATGACCCTTGACTGGATTAGAGGTAGGGGGGTAAACCAGGGCGAGAGACAAAGGGCAAAGGTTGCCCTCCGACATGGTCACTTTTGACCCAAATTCCATCTATCCTCTGCAATGATTACTTTTCCAGGAAACTGCAGCATTTGATCTCACCTACACCTCTTTCTTTACTCAAGTGGCTCTAAATTAGGTGTGATTGAAGTCAGACGATGATTTACAGAGACAACACCCACTTAGCACGTTGTTCGGCCTGTTACAGCCACTGTCTTACATGTGCCCTCCTAAATTCACTTATGTAGAACACTTGTGTTCCCAAGGCGTTAGACAGGACGAGTGGATGCACAGACTGATTGCAAACTAGCATTAATGATCGGCCTGTCAGGCAGAATCTGTATTACTTAATCTCCCGGCCCTGCTGTACATGATCAAAGCAATGCAAATGCAATGGGGTATTGATTTCTACAGCACCCTCGGTCTTGCACTTATATTATTACTCCTTTTACTGCTACCCACAGTTTCCATCCACACATCTAACTTCAGAACTATTTCCATTTAAATGTTTTGATGTTGAAAGCAAAGTCTTTTTTGCATGATGTTTAGCAAAATGCATGCGATAATATCTTATTTGATGTTATTCTGTAAGAACAGTCAACTAACAATATATATAGTATGCAATGTTTTTGCAAAACCAAGTATTAAATATGTATATCACATATGAAATTTGTCAATTGAAGATCAGAGGATTAAAGAGGATACAGAGCTGAAACAGATGGTTTGCTATGATGTGTCCTAAATGCTAATCCTGTCAACCTTTCACACAGCCAGCTGTGATTGATACAATATGACATAGTGTAAAAGTTATATTCTGTGTGATGTTGATTGTCAACTATGTACTCTCTAAAACCAGCCTGGTCTCACAGAATTCCGTGAAATGATCACAAACTGTTAACACGGTGGTGGCACGGAATGTGTGAAAATTCTGTGTGGCCACCACGGAAAACAATGCCAATGTAAAGTCAATGAGAAGATGACAGAGCATTAGGAGCGACTACGGTAGCGAGTAGTATGAAAGCCCGAAAATCTGCGTAGGGAGGTTGATTGGGGTGGTGGATGGGTCAAACACAGGACTTTCACCCAGGAAATCAGGGATCATATCCCACGTGTCACCCAACCGTAACTGTCCCATTCTTCTTTTCCTACACCCAACCATCCCGTTGTTGTCCCGTGTCCTGTTATTGTTTTCCTAAACCCAACCATCCCGTTCTTCTTTTCCTAAACCCAACAGTCTCGTTGTTGTCCCGTGTGTCATGGAAACGTAAGCCCACCCACGACCTTTTCCTTAACTTAAGGGGCCGTGTTCATTTCACGGAATTCTTCCGTGGGCCCATCACGGAATTTTCGGCGATCCGTGTTCATTTCACGGAACTCTTCCGTGGGCCCATCACGAAATTTTTTGCGATTCTGTGAAACTGCCAAAGAAAATTTGAGTTAAGGGAATTCTGTAAAATCAGGTTGCTAAAACCCTGTATTCACAAATGATGGGCTGTCCCCCCAAAAACAGGAGAGAGTGAGCTGTAATTGATGCTATTTTGATCAAGAAGTCTGTCCAAATTTGGTTAAAATCCTTGTTAGTACACATAAAGAATGTGACTGGACAGCAGTGAAACCCATTACAGTTAAAGTCCCATTCTTAAAATGTGAGCTGCCACAGTGAACTCTCTGTCACAATGAAACATGGTGATTAAGACAGCCAGTGGGAGATGAAAATGAATTCCCTCAGCTCTGAAGAGGTGTTGTATGGAATTGTCACAGGTCACCCTCCAGGCGTCTGGCGCCTTTGCAAAGTAATTCATCCAACGCATTATCCCAATAATGATGAATTTCATGCATTATGAATTGGGATGTTTCCTCACACAAGACTTTAAATGATATTTAGGTAAAAGGTCTAAGGATCATTAGCCTCTTGTTAAATTCTTCACATGCTGCTGTTGCAGACTGGAGATTCTTTTTAATCTACAAAAGCATTTTGTGACATAGAGAGACAGAGTAATGTCTTGGCATGCCTTTGTCTTAAACATTTTTGGTTGTCTTTTTCTGTTTTTAACTGATTTAACTGTCATGTCATGTCTGCTATAACTGATTTGTTAGGCCACTTGGGGGCAACATAATCAAACTGTGAACACACTGACATATTATTACCACCTTTGAAGTTGATATGGCAAACTTGTTAGCAAACAGTTGCTTATTTACACAGATATAGGGCAACACAAGCATTCATTTGGCATCTAGTTTCTGGCCATTTGGCGAAAGTAAGTAACATTTTCACTCCTTTAAGCTTTGGTTTGGTTTCTACCAGTTACTGAGGAAACAAATCTGGTTCTTTAGCTAAATGCTTCACTTTGTTCACCAGCTAGTTGCTAATTGTGTCTGTCTGCAGTTTGGTGCAGGCCAGGTAGTATAAAATAGGTTTGTTATTGGTTTATTGCTGAAAACAGTTGCCTGCTATACTGATACAGAAGTAAATCTAACAATAAATTGTTAGAAAACCCGAAATTCAAGTCTTCATGTAAGTAAAGGTATGGAGCAAAAATGTATCCAGTTTTCCACCTTTATCATCTCACTTGGATTGATTTATCCACTTCAAACATGTGTCAAGTTTTTACAGGTGTAATGATTTTTAAAAAACAAAAAAAAAGGAATTTTAACTTGAATTTGGTTTTCTAACAAAGCATTTTTGGGAGACCCTTCCCTGTCTTTATACACAGTAGGGAATATAATCCCTTTTTATGCCAGTCTTCCTTGATTTCTACAACAAAGCATTTGTGAAATACACTAAAGCCGTGTGCTGACAATTAATACATTTGGAGGAACAGAATGCATAATACTATAGGATGATTTATTGTCTTCTATTTGCAAATGTTAAACTACTTTTCTTTGATTTAGTTTGCTGCAGACTGATCATATTTTACTAGTAGAGTCAATTCAAACAAAAACAGCAAATATTGATGCAGACTAAAAGCACATATCATGTAACATTACTGTTTATTGGTCCTGTATGATTGTAGGCATTTTTAGCAATGCTGCCTGCTCAATTCACACCTAAATAGTGGCTGTGCTTGTGTGTGGATGACACCCTTCAGTTTTCTAATTGATGACTACTGGGTGCTGTCTGACGGAAGCAGTCTGCTGGCAAACACACGATCTATCTATCAGATTGCTCTTTGAACTTCAGGCTTATGAGCTGACAAACTCAGACACTGCATGGAGGCGTACTGCAGTGCCCCTTGCCTTCCTTCCTCTACTCAATCCCTGAGAGCTTGTGGAATCTACAAAGTCAACATTTGAGTCTAAAGAAGGGAAATATCCTGCTGTTTTTCCCTCACAAATGTGTGCAATCTTTGGCGCGCTGTGATTCCGACTTAACTCTAAATGGAAACAGTGTTGTTTCTTTTCTTTCACGCCACCACCTAGCAGCAGAACAGCGTGTCAGGCCACTTTACTCCAGATAATTTCAGACATGAGAGGCCCGTTTTAGCCCTCTCTAGCCCCCCTTTGCCCGGACAGCCTGGCCTTCATTAGTTGCTTATTGGTTGCACATGGCCAAAGTGGACTGCGTGTTATCCTCACGCAAAAGGTGCTGAGGAAATTGCTGAGTCTTCTGTCATAAGACAAGTTCTGAAGGGGATTTCCTTGGCTTGCTTTGCACGCGTGGCCTGGCGTCAGCCCGGGGGCAAGGGGAATAATAAGGCTTAGAGTGAGCAGGGCCTTAAACCTGGCAGGTCCTCATGCCTCACAGAAAACTGATATCTACAGTGGGCCGGACATGCAGCCCTGAGGGATCTCTGATGCTGTCCTTTGGGAGATTATCTTGGCTACCCTTCGCCTTGTATGCTTCCTCTTCTTAATTCACTAAACCAATAGTGTACTCACACATCAGGGAGTGAAAAAAAGATTAAATAATGAAAGAAAGTGGCTTCTGTTAAAATTGGATGTAGTGGGGTAATTCATATGATTGATCTGTACAAAAAAAAAGAATTGCAGGCCTGATGAAGGAATTTAGCATATGCTAGGTCCAACATAATGCAGTCCATGCTTGCAGGAATACAGAATTTTGGCTTGCATCTTGAAATGATATAAATAATTATTATATTTAAGAAAATGTGATCATCATGACATAGTACCGATCTAAAGAAATGCACTGCTGTGATAAACATAACAAAGTACAGATTTAAGCGCATACATGCACACAAGTACACATGCTCTGTTATTTTGTGTTTATGTATTTCTATGTGTGCTCTGGTGCCCTGGGTGGAGGTAAAAAAGTTTTTTGGACTTGTAACCCCTCTTCCCTTGCCGGTAATCACCCCAGAGCCCTGTAATCCCTGGCGCATGCATATGCCGCCGGGGGAATATTACTGTTCATAATATTAATCTCCTCTCAAATTCCTTTCTGTTACCAAGATGAGGGACCTTGTGCACCATGTTCTTATGGGTATTAAGTGTGCTACAAGATATTCATCGAGAGGTAGATTCTGACTCGTCAGGGATCAAGCCCAGCCTGAGGTCGTATCGCTGCTTTAAGGAACACCCGCAAGCACGCAAAACCCATCTCCATATTCTCATAAACAGACTGACATGAAAGACGCTGTGCCACAGCAGGGACTCAAATCCACACCCAGCACACATGAATCATGTCAGCCTGATCCAGAGGAGAGGTAAAGCCTCTTTAAGGTGCTCGGTCCCTGGCTGTGATACCTGACTTAGCAGCAGGTAAACCCCCGTGCCAAAGGGCTGAGGAGAGCGGCATTGTCTCCAACAGCTGATCAAAGGCATGGCAGTGCACCACCGTCACACACTTCTAAAACCAAAGGAACAGAAATGAATAGGAACCCGCCAGATGGATTGGAACCCTTTTCCCATTCAGCTGCTGTTCATCATCCTTTACCTGGAATTTGGCATTGTAACATTTGTTGTACATAGTTTAGCGCCAGGGTGGATTTGTGGCTTTTCAAAGGGCCTCAGCAAAACAGTGTAATCATACTAAGCCTCTGGGAATTTATTATTTAAAAATGCAAGGCTAATGACCACAATTACTTTAATCATAGAGTAGCTGTCTTTGAGGTGTAGAGACACAGAGTATTTAGCTAATATGAGCTATTAGGCACTATTAGGCACTCTGATGACCCTTTTCCCAAATGACACATTTCTGAGCTTTGCCCATTTTAATGCTGATGATGTACAGCATCACTTGAGTGTATTTTTTTAACAAGAACTTCTTGAGTTCAGCAGTGGAGAAGCCAGTCTTGCAGATAAAAGCTTCACCCTGTCCTTAACTGGCACTCAATATTTATTAGTTCATGTTTTTTTCCCTCTCCCTCTTGGCTTGTGCATGTACTTGCCTGAGATGTCTGAGCGGGTGTGGAATTGGATGCAGTCCACTGTGTCACTGGGAGTATTTATGCAATCAGGAAGCGAGCAGGCAGAGGTGCAGTGGTGCCAGTGGCGTGTGAAATCTGCCGGCAGGATTGACACTTGGATGACGGATACCTGTAAAATACATTCACGCCTCTCAGAAGGAAGGATTATTTGTCTAGTGTTACACAAAACACTCAGCGACACTAGTGAGGGATTCCATCCTCCCCCCATGGTATAAGAAGAAACCCTGTCTGAAGTTAGACTGAGGTAAAATGAAGAGAGAGGCCTCCGCTGCAACATTCAGATCATTTTGATGTCTGGGAAATGCACATTCAATTATAAAGGCAGCGCTGCATGTAAAGCTGTTTGTTCAGTTCCCTGAGCAACAGCCAAACTGAGAACTTGTAATGGAAAGTCGTTCTCTTGAAACAGTGAGCATTTACATGCCAGGTGTTTGTGTTCTGCCTTCATAGGAGATTGGATGGAAATCTACATTATTTCTACATTATGTGTCTCCATGTCTGATCTCGTAGAGAGGAACAAAGAAAGATGGAGGAATTTGTAATGCCGCATATTGATCCGTGTTAGCTGGTGTCTCTGTATCGTTCTCCTGTAAGTGGTGTGGCATGTTATGACCCTTAGCTTCCCTCTACAGGGGTATTAGTCACCATTAGCTGATCTAAGGTCACCTTGCAATGAGCCGACTGTCCCTGTGGAGGTGACACTGTCAGAGTGTCACTTGGCATGTGTAGACTTGTATCTTAACCTTGACCAAAGAAATGTGTTTTCCAGTAGTTAAAGATTTCCAAAGGGGCCCAAGGCTATAAAGCCTCAGGGATTTTACTGTCCAACCCCCTCTGCTTATCCTGCAGCCTACCCTGTTAGCTATCAGTATAAATGCAGACCACCAGTCATGCATTAAGTGCATAATTATTCCATTTCCAAGATAAATCTGGTGTATAGTGTCATATCCATCATGGCTGTCACCTCCTACATGGAGAGTAGGGCACTAAATGAAAGCTTTTTTTGCCCATATGCACTTCTATATAGTCATCAATTTTGGGCAGTCTATTCATTGTTTGGTTTGACAGACGTGAGCTAATAATGAATGATCAAGCAATGCCCCTCAAACAAGAACAGCCAGCATAAGCATACACGGGCATTAAGGAAGAGGCGGGAGGGGGGTGTCATTCCACAACACAGACAGAGCTACAGTAGACAGGCAATGCAGAAGAGGATTGCCTCTCTAATGTTACTTATTTTTTCAAGGTTGCTGTTCTGGCAATGGGGGCAATGTCAAAAATTTGTAGCGATCAATATTTGTGAGTATGTCTGATCAAGAGGAGGACCAATATACAAGTGTTAACAAAGGGCCTAGGCCATACCAAATGCAGGTTTACAGCTTGTATACACTGGGATATGATGTGAAAACAGTGGTTCAGTCCTCAGATGGTGCCCAAAGAGGAGCTCTGATCCTTGTCCCCGCCTTGTTTTACAATAAATAACATTGCTTGTCCGATTAGGCCGGACATGAAAAAGAGATTTAGGCCTTGACCACAGGATGATGTTTATTTTTTCCCTTTTATTATGTGTTATTCTCTTTAACATGGGATTAGGCATGTTAGTTCTGAAGTAAGGCTTCTGAGCTGATTGGAAGTAAAGCAGGTTATGTGATTTACATAACTAGAATATTCGGGCAATATTGGGGTTATTTTGAAGGGCGTAGTTGAGGACAGCAATCCACAAACTATTGCTTTCACACTAGGTTTCACTTGGTTTGAAGACATGTTACAACATGCCATTAATTGAGTATAAATAAATAAAAATACTGCCTTTAAAGTAAGCAGTGCCGGGATCACAAAATGCAGTGGCATTATCTTTTTTTCTCATTAAATTGGAAAAGATTTTACCTGCTATGATTAAACGACAGCTGCATACATCACCAAGTGGCCGTATGCTATTTTGTATCTGATATAACAAATCTTGCAGTCTTTGTCGGCTAATATTAGCCTTTCACAAAAGATCCATTAGAAATGTATCCAGTATCGTCGAGGGGATGTATGTGCCATGTATTATGGGTATTAGTTTAGAATATTGTTGGCTACCCTACAGAATCTCACAATAGATAGCCGAATGTGGCTTTAGGCTCCCCAAACTGCAATGCGTAGATATGTCGTGTGTTACATGCTTGACTGCCTCGGTTGCAGTTACAATAATTGATTCTTTTCAATGATTTTAAAATGCTGGGGCCCCTGCTGGCATTGCATGTTTAAAAGGTGTGCAGGCATGTCACGCATGGCTTACTTCCGCAAATACGCTGCTTTCTTGTAATTCAATCCGGCTTTTTTTGCACCTATCCAAGGTGATTAACTCCCTGGGACAGAAGTGCTGCTGCTGGACTTCCTCTCCTGGATCATGCCCATAGGCTATCACCTTCTCCCCGTTCTCATGCATAATGATACACATTCACATACTCATTATTTATCTGATTTGACTTTGAACGTGTGAATGTTATTGGTGTTATTGATTTTTTTTTATATTGATTTTTGTTTACTTTTTTTTAATAACTTTACATTTGGTCAAAATTGATTTAAAAATCTGACTTTTTGACATGTTTTTGCTACTTTAAATATGTTGCCAAATGTCGGTGATTACAGTTTTTAAAATTTAATAAAATCAAACTAGCTATAAACTGCTATAAATCAGGCCAAAACGCAGTGACTGTGTAGTTACTGAATGCTGGCTTTGTATTGCTGCTCAGGCTGCTGTCACCACACAGAGTAGCAGCACCTGCTGTCACAGCTTTGGACTTTTAAGTGTATTTCATGCAATTTGGTGTGGTTAACCTTCCTTTAAATCACATATTTAAATGTGTTACATTGTAAATGAGTTTAGTTGCCTACATTACAGTGGTAGACAGACAGTCAGACACCGAGCAAAACAAATGCATTTAATTCCTGTAAGCTATGGACTGTAAATCATCAACATAACATTAACATGTATTTTAGTTAAACGATTTTAAATGTAGCAAGGAAGCTAAATACACAGATTTTGTTGCTACATACTGCATTCTTCCATTCCTTGAAGAATATCCAATGGCAGAGAGTATGTAATTTCAGATTCAATGCCAATAGCATTTAGAGGTAAAATAATCAGCCTAAATAGGCATAATATCAATCCATTACAACCTTTCTATCTGTTAAGCAGAACAGATAATGCTGAGGTTTTTCTGCTCATTTCATTTTATGTGTTTACATTTTTGTGCTTGCAATGTTGATGTCAAAAGGACCTCACCCACATCATACTGTATTTTAAAAAGCTGCCCATAAATGTTTGATAAACACACTGTAGACCAACCAGTGAAACAATGCACACACAATGCAAAAAAAAAGGATGCATCAAATACGCTACAGCTCTGCTGTACACAGCCTTTATCTGTATTGTGCTGGTGAACAACAGAGAAGTTATTTTAGAAATGAAGCAATTAAGCAGATCCAAAATGAACACAACCCCCTTGTAAACCAGCACATGGCGATGTCATTTGCATGCCTTTGAATAACTAATCTCTGAGGGGAGTTCCTTCAGATGGAATTCTCAATGCCATGCGCTCTTTGTTTTAAACACAGCAAACAAACAAACAAAAGCGTCCTGGGTCCAGAGTTACTTCAGCTGCCCCACACTCCCCCATCCAGCCTCCCTTTCTCTCTCTCTCTCTCTCTCTCTCTCTCTCTCTCTCTCTCTCTTTCTCTCTCTCTGCTGTCAGATGACCTACAGCTGACTGACGGTGACTGCAAAGGCCATCACTCATAACCAGCAGGAAAAAAGATTGGGGGGGGGGTACCCTCTTATTAGATAAACAGAAAGTGTGAAAAAAAAGAAAGAAGGGAAAATAGCATCTCAAGTTGAGCGTAGATCTTTTTTCTTTTTTGGTCTTAATTAGAATCACCATTCATCATGGTCACAGCATTTCTATTCATCCAGCTGATTGGGGACATGACAAATGAATGTGGGAATAAACGGAGTGTCAGGCTGGGGAGAGAGATGGATGTTCTCTCAGCAGGGAGGAGCGGGAGAAGTACAGTTAGCGCTGGCAAGTGGCCAAAGCTTCTGGGCTCCATGTCTCTCCACACATCACCACACATCACCCCAGGGGCCCTAAGCAGGAGCACTTTCCCTCTTCTGGACCCCCCTGTCACCCTTCCTTTCCCTATTTATTAGTTAATTAACAACATGTCACACTGGTACACATTCAACCTCCCGCCACCTGCCACGAACCTCCACACTCCACCTCCATGATCGGAGCTATCTGTATGTCAATCAAAGAAAAATGTGTGCAGGCATGCTTTGCTTCTTTTAAGCGATTTCTCTTTACAACTTCCATGGTGCGATGTAGAACGGATGTACGATGAATGTTAAGAGTTGTACTAGTTGTTGCCTGGATGTAATTATAAAACAGAAACACTGAACATTAGCTGAGCCCTAACAGTGAATAGATTAAAGACAGTTTAGCACAATGCTGTGTTTTATTCTGTCCCACTGTGTTCTCGGCAGGAGCTGGAGGGCCACTGTGCCCATTGATGTGTAAAGCAGAGCGAGCAGTGCAAAGGGTTGCTGAGTTCAGACTGAATTAGACACCATTAGAAAGTGTTTGACTGGCATAGTGTAAGCCCCTTCTTCTTCAGACATTATTAGCAAACTCACTTTGATCCTATTATACAGCAGACAATTGTTATTCGAGAAATGAAGAAAAAATAATAATGTTATAAAGATTAATGCACCCCTACACCTCATTCTTCCATCCACCCACTTTTGCATAGACCCGGCTCTCATATAAATTTGAATTGGTTTTTCAATTATTAGAGTGCCTCAGCTCACTCTGGCTAAACAAAGAATTTCCATCGGATCCATTGAGATGAAGTTAGATTATGCATTACCGCAATATCCAATTTAATAACTCAGATTTTCCTTTATTGTTTTTTCTGTTTGCATTGTATTCCTTTAAACGACTTAAGCAGGCGGGATGGCAGGCTGGCATAGACAGGAGTTCTGCAGCTTCGTCTGACAAAGACGTACACAGGGCTCACATCAATGACTGAGAGCATGAATAAATACAGGCCCTCTTCAGTGAGGATGACAAAAAGTTGAATTCATGCTTCAACTGACTTAGTGGAGCAGAATAAATGTGATTAAATTAATTACAGAGTAAATCAATATCTGTCTCAACTCAAATAGCTTCAAAAATAACATCAATCATTGTCAGTTTGTCAGTTTAACTTCTACTAATCATATTTTAATCACATTTCATCTTCGAGCTTGCACTTATTGTTCTGTCACCCTATTGCCATTATTGTACATTTTGAAACATCAAATAGTTCATCTACAGAATATATATCTATATATTTAAGTGTTTTGAAATATACACTGTGTGTATATGCTTTGTTTCTTAAATGACAAGTGGCCAATCTTTGCACAAGATGATCTCACAGCTCCACTTTTCTAAAAGCGAGCACCTCAATGGTGTCATTTCAAATTTGAGGAATTATAGTGATTGAGCTGCATAAACAACCTGCAGAGGAAGTCAGATTCCCTGTCACATCCAGACGCTTTAGTTTGAAAACAAAGAGAGTGGAAAAAGGGATTGTGATCGCAGCTCTGTGGCATATTGGAACAAAAGCCCAACCTGAATGATTTATCTTTTTCCCCTCTTTGAAGCAGAGAAATGCTGTCTCCCCACTGCCTCAGTTTGAGCTGCGCTGGTGGAGTACCTGGGGAGGGCAGCACTATGCAAGACAGTAGGCTGTGAAGCTCTCGTCCCCATATTTAGTCTATGCAGAGAGACAGTGCATACAAAAGAGAAAGGGAGTACATCGGTTCTGGCCTGAGGCTATCTGGTGTATGGCTCTCTGAGGTCGAACAAAGTGCGTGAGACATTTTTCGAAACACAGATGCATTTTGTTACAGAAGAAAAGAATAGATGAGAGGTAATGGCAACTCATGAAAATTAAAAACAAGAAAGCTCTGATGCATACCATGTTTCAGCAAGATCCCCGGGTGATTACATCCTATTGGAATATCCAACATGATGCTTGCTTTGGCTTGCCAGTATTAAAGCCGAGAGGCAGTGTTAAATAAGGCCATTTGATACAAATCTGTCACTTGACACCCCCTCTGGTACCTAACAATGCATGATGTAAGTGAAGAGTTTGAACTCTTATGTGCCACTCCTGTAAGCCCGGGTGTATACAGGTCTAACATTTATTTTTTTATGCATTTAAAAAAACAATCTGATTTCCCTTATTTATACCAAAGCTATGATATTCTGAAGACATCTGTTTTGTTATTAATTTCACATAAATCTTAAGCTCCTCTATGCTTGAAATGAGGCTTCATTCAAGCTGAATTAATGAAACATGATTGTAAGTCCCTCACGTGGAAGAGGCTGTCATACAATATTGAGTTGCTTATAATCACTGTGTAATCTCACTATCTGCCAGGGGAGGGCGGCGCGAAGGCCCCGCGTAAAACAATGTTTTGAGGAGATCAGAAGCCTTTGCCTGTATCTGGCAGGATAAAAAGGCAGGGAGTCTGCAGCGAGGGAGGATAAATGACTCATTGGTCGTCAGCAGAGAGAAACTGCAGATTTATGCTGCGTACCCAACCGTTGTGATATGTGCTAATTGTCGAGATCAGAGTGTTGCATGTTTGCTTGAACTTAGGTAATTTTGCGTGCGAGTGCCTGGCAGTGCACTGAGAGACACTTTGAGGCCTCATACGTAATACAGAGTTGAGGAAGCCGACTGTCATAACTGACAGCATCACTAACTCTCAAGCTGGCAGGTGAAAGACCCACGGGTGCAACAAGCCACAAACGGGACTCGCCAAGAGAGAAGGCTGTTGTTGGTCCTTGCTCGCATGACTAATAAAATGTAGAAGCAAAAACAGAAAGGTGTGTGTGTGTGTGTGTGTGTGTGTGTGTGTGTGTGTGTGTGTGTGTGTGTGTGTGTGTCTGTGTCTGTGTCTGTGTGTGTCTGTGTGTGTGTGTGTGCGTCTTCATCAGTCATTTCTTTTTCAGCTCTATCAGTTTTATTGTGGCCTATGCTATGTTTTATCGGGCACGCACACACTGCTGGGGCTGAATACCTCGCACTGAAGGTCTCAGGTGTTTTGATGTGTTTAACGTCAGCAGCATGAACAGCAACAGCCATAGCGCTTTATCAGACAGACAGCCCCTGTTGCCAGGGGTCACCAGTCACGGCACACAGGATGGCTTGGCTCACACTAGGCCATTCTTGTCATATCGTGTAGCACTTGTCACACCTCCACCACAGTGTCATTGCATTACTTGGCAAAGCTTGTTACACACCTGCCCCGCGACGGACGAGTCTCCAAAATAGAGTCGTTTTGTAAATCGTTTGCAGTGCCAAAACGGCACATGGCATTCAATCCCTTTAATACCCAGTGATGTACAATGCACTTCATCATCTACATCAGTCAAGGGAACACCGGGCTTTATCTGCCATCTCCATCCACCACTGCCGCTCCAACCCAGCCTAATTATTTTTTATGCAAAGCAACACAACAGGAGCGAGTGACACAAAAACACAGTTGAAATTGGGATAGACCTCATCATTGTTTGGCTGCGCCCACGACTTAATTAAAATTCGCAAGGAGCCTGGCTCCTTTGTTCCTTCTGTATTGCAGCATTGTTCATAAGTGAGCAGGAGTACAAATAATCGAGTGCAAACACTTCCTCCGGTGAAGCTAGCCCTTTCTCTAGAGGTTTACCCTACTTTACTTTTCAAACTGACAGAAATGGGTTGTCTCAAATCTGCCACGGCATCACTTCATTAAAGAAGTAGCCTGCTTTAAAACAAACAAACAATACACCCACCCCAATCCCACAACCCCTCCACCCCCCCACCCCCCACCCCCCTCCCTGTCCCAGAGCAGGCACATGCACACTTGCCACCCAACCCATCCAAAATGTGTCACATCCCCAGCAATCTGTAATTTTGGACTCGAGGGGTTAATTGCCTGCCATGGCATCAAAGGAGAGTTTTGATGTGCTTTTTGAGGGCTGTCTTTAGCCAAGTTCGGGAGTAGAAGGGAGAGAGGAGTGAAAAGGGGGAGGGATGTGGTGAGAGCAGACGGAGAGGAGGGCACATGAGATTTCACTCGCGGCATAGCGGCGCAGGCGTCTCCTCAGGTAATCCCGCCTCTCAAAGGCATTATTGAATTTTCTTGTTTTTCTTCTTCTCTTTGTCAAGGCACGGAGGAGAGAGTGTGTGCAGAGGGAAAATTGTGGATGGGGGGTTAAACAGAGTGAGCCAGACTTCTGAAGGGTCTGCAGCGGGTGCTTGATTCTCATTCACCTCTGCAGATCCACGTCAAAACACAGCCAGACCTCTTAAGGCGCCTGGCTTTGAAGTGAGAGGAGAGCCTCAAATCCAAGCTCTCCACCACATATGCCCAGTCTGAAAAATTAGCAGCCATGTGCGTATCCCTGCCCCTTTGAAGTTCCACGGACCGCTCTTTTCTCCATGTTCTAACAGAGAAATCAGAAGGTATGCAGCCTGACTCCCAGATTAAGGATAGTGATCATGGTGTATTGGTAGCGCAGGCAAAGTGCCTCGTCTGTGGCTTTTGTTCAGTCAGACCATGAAAACCTCTACCTTGTTAACACTGTTTACCTAACTCTTCAGAAAAGCTCTGCAGAGTTGAAACAACTAGTAAAACAGTCGGTTGTGACAAAACCCCTGTGTGATCTGCCTGATGTGGATCTAAAGAGGTGCGTGTGAATCAAACCTGCAGCTCATCTAAGACATTAACTGATTTTCTTTTCTCTACCTTACAGCCAGATCTTTGCTATTCATGAGCAACAAATAAGAATTAGTTATGACTAACCTGCCTGATATAAATTTACTTCAAATGTGATCAAATGCGCAACACAAAGGGCAGCATTAAAGGACAGAGCATTTGCCCTGAGGCTCACTAGTGGAAAAAAGAGCAAATGTTTAAAGAGACTTGAGAAAGCTCCTGTAAGCCTTTTGAAAAAAGGGTGTGCACAAAACATACAGAAACGTCCCTATAACCAATATTTTGTAGATATTGGTTCATCCCTTACGGCTAACCTACTTTGTTAAAAGCAATAATGAAAAATAATTTGCAATCTCTTGACATAATGCAGCCCTCCTCTAGTTGCAGGTAAAGGGAACTTTTGGGAGACCCGTCGAGAGAGGAGTATTAACCACACAATGTGCTGAAGCTGCTTATCCCATTGTAATCTGACCTGATTGGAAGGGTTTGATTAAAAGCGAAGGGGGCCACACGCCTCCTAATCCCCGCTGAGCAACGCTCCATGACCCCAGCTAACCTACTCAAATGCCAAACGGCCCCCTCCTGTCAAGACGGCTCAGTGAACAGTACCAGACGGTGGAGTGTGCTGTGCAGGAGTTTAGGGCCTCTAATCCCTGAGCATGTCTTGTCCCTTTCTCCTCTTATCCTCATCAATGAGACTTTCTCTCCTCACAAGAAGATTTGGGAGATGACTGCTATTTTGGTGCTGGCAAGTGAAATAGCCCCGAGGGGCTGTGTGAACATTGTGGCTTAGCACTAACCGTCATAAGAGAGGCTTCGAGACGAGTCTCCGTACTTCTGAGGCAAGCAAATCCGCATCTTGTTATGCTGGAATCGGCTGTGCCAAATCCTTGCTTAGTGACACATCTTGTTGTCAGAGGGTTTGTCTAAACAGGTATCACAGCTGTAAGCTGTCGTATCACTGCACATCATCTGCATCCTCTGAACTTACTGCCATCGCATCATCTACCCAGTTCATGAGGAAGCACCAGTATCAGGGGTTTCAGTGAGAAACATCATTTTAGTGTCAGTAACACAGGAATAGCATCTGGGTGTGAGCGCACCTGTGTGTTCAAACAAACATGCATTTAGGCAAACCCCCATCCTCAAGAGCATCTTTAAGGTGCCTCGTTTGCAGTGAGTGTCGGAAGTCATCTCTGAAGCCCCTCAACTCCCTTCCATTTGGTGTCTGACTACAATGAGAGAAATTGTCAGGAAGATATGTGCGAGTGTGAGTGTGGGAGAGATAAGGGGAAAGGATCAGCTCGCTGTCAGTGTCAGTCTCAGCTGGTTTCCTGTTAGTTAGCTGAGAAAAAGTGTATGTTTCTGTGTTAGTAAATATAGTATATTTTGTACCTGGTATGCATGTGTTTTCGTACATGTGTCTGGAGGTAGTAGTGGTGCTGGTTCTCTGCGGGCGGCCTGCCGCGTGGCTCTGATCAGATCCAGAGAGGAGGCTGTTGCGAAGAGGCTGGCTGCTGGCTGGGTCTGGTTTAGATGTCAGAAAGAGAAGGGAAGAAAGATTAATGGCCTCTCTGAAATGAAGGCCTTCCTCCAGTTACCTCAGTCCTGCCTATCAAGGGAGGGGTCCACTAACTGACCGGGGATCGCCTGGGACAGGTAAGGTGATTTCTTTTTTTTTTTAAAGGCCTTTCTGCTGATTGGTTTGGCGTGTCCTGTGGAGGGGTCACAGAGTGATGGAGTGGCGAGGAGACAGCGAACTGCCTTTGGTTGGCCTCTTTGAACAGCTCCTTCATTCATAGCCCTGTCTCTAGCAAGTCTCAGGAGGCAAGCTGCTGATGAAAAGGTCCTAATAGGTTGTCAGTGGATCTCAACACTCAGCAGCTCTCCTTATCTAATAAGGATATTAAAAGAACAGTTTGAATAGTACCAAACCCCAAGTTCTTGTTCTGCTGCTAACTTGTTGACACACAGGACATGGCAGCGCTAATGTCTTCACGACATTCAGTACAGGCTTGTATTGTTTAATCCAAGAATTGGTTTCATACGTCTAATCATTTCTATAATTGTCTTTTAACTACCATACCATGTTAGGGCAGATCAAGGCCAATGGAGAAATAGAAAAAAATGAACTATTTTGCCTGACAGGGCTTTCACCCAGGTGTCATGTGGATCGTTCCTCTGGAAAAGCAATGTTGGCTTATTTTAACTTACATACGTAAGTTAACTTACACCACATACTTACTTAAAACATAATTGAGAATGCAATTTAGTTTTATGGAAACTTAATTTCTTATGAAGACAGGGTTGATTATGCAGGCTTACGGCACCAAAGATTGTTTTGAAAATTACACAACAATTGGGAATTTATTATAGTACTATCTTCCAGTCAAAACATATAATGTTCAGTAATATGTTTTTAGTTGTGTAGATGTGTTTTATTTGTGAGTGCTTTAGGGGTGTAGTAATGCAGATATTTAATCAAAAAATAATTTCAATCTGCTCAATTGTATTTGTTTGCGAGCTTGGAACATATTTTTCCGTCTCAATAGATTGCTCATTTGCAGGCAGGTAGAACATGCTGGTTTCCTAGATTTGGGAATGCTTCCTAAGCAAATAAATGAAGTAATAAATAATGCAATTTAAGACTAAATTAATATGTTATTATGTGCCTGCCCATACCTCTAGGGTCTATAAGGAGGCTGAAAAACTGTGAGCATTGCCAGATCAGTGAAACAATTCTTATGAATTGCATATTCAGTGTTTTTAGTTAGATTTAATTAGGGAAAGAAAGAAGAGTTTTGTTGTGTTTTTATCAGCAGTGACGGCAGGCAGAGACAGGACTTTGGCGGGAATATGTTAGAGTCTCCTGTATTGTAGTACTCAGAAGCTCCAGTCATCTCACCTTACACATTCACACTGGATCAACCACTGAGTCTTTTGTGCTCTTCAATCCGAGCACTATTAGCCAGTCCCCACCAAGGCTATTTCGTGTTATGTCAGAATAGGCTATTTTCTCCCTGATGGGCCCAGAGAATTATTTTTTTTTTGGCTGTCTTCACCGTAGTTATAGACCTTTATTGCATAAACATGTTGACAAATGGCCCTTTGTAAACTTTGTTGCTGGCGACATTTATTCAGCAACAAAGCAGTTACTTGAGCTGCCTCCCTGGGCTTGCTTTCTATTCAGGCTAGTGATCAGTTGTCTGCACGCCAGTGGCCCCTGGGCTGCTAGCCCACCCATGACGGGGGGCTCCATGAAGGAACTTATTTATAATTGCAACTGAGGAAAGGTTTCCTAAAAGCATTTTTCGCTTTAATGAAGTTTACTGGCACCGGTAGGCTGGTATGTAGCCAAAAGGTTTAAGTATTCTTTAGTAACATGTTAATATGATTTGTCTTGGCAACAAGCAAAAAAGTGAAATTGGCACAGAGAGTAGCCATGAGCTGGAATCCCAATGCCAAATTTGTCATCCGTGTTTTTACTTTGAGGTGGGGTTGGAGGAAAAAAATGTAATTAAGGCCATTGTTGCAGTTCTCTGTGGGGGAGCATTTGCTTTGGCTAAGCCTTGTAATTATGAATGATATCCTCTTTGGCCTGCTTTACTTTCTGTCCCAGCTGCAAAAATTGGATTTGTTCCCCACACCCCTGCAAGACGCAAGATAATCTTTGACCTGAATTGTCGTCACCTGCATTCGGTGTTTAGAGCAATGCTTTTCACATTCATTTAGCCCATTCACTTAAAAGCTTGCCATCTCATAAGCGCAGTGCTAACACGATGATCACAGAAAATGACCGCCCTGCCTGCAGAGAGGCTGAGTGATCCCATCAGCGTTGGGTTACCTGGCTGCCCCCCCTGCTCACTGTACCTGTTGAGAAAGACATTTGTGCAGCAGTATGCTATGGCAGGAAGGTGGTATGACCCTTGAGGGTTTGGTTGACGGTGTGAAGGCTCCTCCAGGCCTGAGTGCTTTCTCTCACTGGGTGTCTCGCCTGACCTGGCCAGGAAGGCCCAGCACAGACCGGGCTTTCATTCCACCCAGCCCTGAGGCTTCAGCTCCTAATAAAGCCACCATTTGATCCCCTTGAATTTCCAAATCGTTCTCCTTTTGATTCCCTCTTAACTCGGCCTGCGTTTTTCCACTTTGTTCTGAATGGAGGGTCAGGTTTCCACTCTCAGTGATGGAGTGTTTGGTGAACAGTGCATAGCTGTGTGTATGTGTTTAGTAGCCTGTCGACAGGAATTATGGCTCATTGACGAGATCATTTAAAGCAAGTTATTGCTGTTAAGATATCAAATGATATTCTTAGCCATGAATTTCAATATCAATAATATTTTATATACTTATAGGTTGGATATGTATTATTATTATTATTAGTTTGTATGAGAGAGAGTAAGAATAGATGGGTAACCTAAATTACATATATGTTTGTTTACAATTCAATTCAATTTTATTTATAGTATCAAATACAGTTTACAGTTATGTACATACATGTAGCAATAAAAAAGAAATAGCTTATACCAAACATGTACGGGGAGGTACGTTAGCTTGAAATTTACAGTAAGGTGAGCACCCAAATGATTTGAATAGACCTGTGGACTTCAGAGACCTAGCAAATTATAGGTTTGTTTTTAAAGGCTTATTATTCTCTGGTGTAATGATCAAAGTACACCCATACATTTGCTTGGCTGCCCCAAGGCAGGGGCCAGTGTGTCAGGACTGCATGGAGTTTTCTCTTTAACACCCCTCTTTAACAGTAGAGGATGGTGTTTAAGGAAATTACAGCCCAGGTAGCAGGCACTCCCAGGCTTTTGTTAATTGAATGCCCTTTTCATCGCTGTTGTCCAACGGGTTCCTGTGAGCTTTGTTTTCATGGCTTTAAATACACAGATTAAAACAAAATTATTGCATGAGCTGTCTTTAATCAGAAATGCTAAAAGAAACTGTGTCTGGCCTCTGCTTTGAAATGCTGCTTTTACTCTCAGGTGGAAGACGCAGGGTTCTTCAGTGTAAGTAAAATTTTTGGAGGCCGTCATTCATACCTTTGGCAGTTAAATGACTCAGTGCTACAGAAGTGGTGCAATATGTCTTTGTTGCAAATGGTGGTTATGTAAGTATCTATCATTAACAGCATGGTGGCCCAATGGTTAGCACTGTGGCCTCACAGCAAGAAGTTTCTGGGTTTGAATCCAGGTCGTTCCGGGCCTTTCTGTGCGGAGTCTGTATGTTTGCTCTGGTTTCCCCCACCATCAAAAAATATGTACTAGGTTCTCCAATCAGTGCCTTTGATCAAGGCACTGGCTCAGATCTGGAGTTGGTCCCTGGGTGCTTGTAAATGGCTATCCACTGCTCCTTTGAGGGATGGGTTACAATGAAGTAGCTTAAATGTGTGAATTATATAAGAGTTTTTAGGGCTGTTCAGATGAGTAAACATGTATATCTTGGATGTTCATATTTAGTAAATGACTTTTGTTAAATTTAATGTGTAGTTTTGGTGGAACAGCTGTGCTGTGAATTGCTTATGGGGACATTGACATATGATCTTATTGTGTTCTATCATGTTGTATCGTATCATATGGTATTGTATCAAGTCGAGTCATGTTGAATAGTCTTGCATTGCCAGACCTTCCTCCACTGTGCTGCGGAGGAAGGTCTGTCTAGTCCACACAGCATTCCGGGATAGGAAAAAAACATGCTCTTTATTGGCATTTCTTTAAACCAATCACAATCGTGTTGGGTGGCACTAAACGCCGGACACAAAGACATTGCCCCTGCAAAATAGCATCGGGAAGGAACTTGTTTTGGTGGAACATGTGTACTTACAAAAGTTGTTTTAGTCGTGCAACAGAAAACTCAGTTTGGTAAGATTGTCTAGGACTGTCTGGATTTACCCTGCAGGGATCTGAGGAGCAGTTAACCATAGTCCTCATAAATCAACTGGAGTTTAGAACATGGATGTAGAATGCCAACACGAAGAAAGCGGAAAGCACCTAAACAATCCCAGAAGTGGAACATCGTCAATATAGACTATGTTGTATGTATGTTGTATGTACAGTATGTATGTATGTATGTTATATCAGATTTTGCCACAATCTCCCTAGGTCTATCATATCTATCTTTTTCCAGGATAGTAGCAAGCCAATATCCAATTCCTCAGCAAGAAGAGAAACCTTTTTCTCTTACTCATTCTCCTGCTCATGTAGGCTCATTCAGCCTCTGCCTCATCAGTGTCCCTCATCAACACCAGGCCTCCACTCGAAGCCTTCCTAAGTGTTCAACCAGTCCTTCACATCCAATCCATCTCAACCCGCTCAACACTCAAGGTAAAGACATAAATCTCATGAGCCTCATCCTACCATCTCAGCAGTGCAATAAAAAAGCTCACAAACAGGGAAATGTGGCATAAATATTGGTAGCTTCGGCATCCAACGCGACATGATTTGCTTAGGTATTTTAATATGTCATCTGCATCGTTTGAGAGTTGGAAACGCAACAAATCACAGTCTTGGATCAATCATTTTCCGCATTCTCAATAAGGGTAGTCATCATCAAGTTTTCATGTGAAAGCATCACATGGTCATCTGTCACTAAAAGTCATTATCACGACCCATTATTGTGACCAGCAGTTATGACGTACTGTATCAGGTTAGGGATATATATTGGCTGAGCAAGCAACGTTTCCTCTGACAACACTTCTACTGTATGTCCATAAGCCAGACAAAACATGTAAAAGCGCAATAAAAAAACAAATATCCATGATCAATGTGCCCTTGGCGCACGCATTACAATACTATCTACATATTATTTCATACATTTACGCTATTTTATCATTTTTGTGGGTGCTACCATAATAGATCTGATAGGATATGACAAAGGGGTACATCAGCAAGACAGCATCTATCGACACACTAAACCCAATGCATTGTGGGAGTCAAACAGCTACTCGTTTGATTTTCAATATGGCAAAAAATGGATAAATAACTGTTGAGTTTTGGATTAACTATTGTGGATTTACGTTAGTCTCAGAAAAGACACTGCAGTTCCAGCCTGGATTACAAAGCTTCTGGAAGGCCTACGATCGCACGGGAGACATTTTTGGAACGCCGCAATGCTTAGCTTCTGGACAAAAAAAATGTAAGTCTTTACACTGTCGGAATATGGATATATTGAATATGACACAAAAGGTATATTTTTATGTTTTATATGAGCTTGCCGGCCTGAGGGGGCTAATTGCTAAAATTTCATTGCTTTCTGCCGATGCTCACATTCTTCGAATTCTGCTACTGACTATTCAGGGAAACCTGGTGTGTCATATTCTTTGTAATCTTGTAAGTGGTGTCATATTCATTGCATCATGGTCTATCGTGACCTAACAGTCGCAACTTGGTCTAACATGGTCCCACTCACTGCACTCGTCCAGTGTGACCCCTCACTCATTGCAATGGTCTAACGTGATCGCGCTAATTGCACAGGGCTCATTTTCTATTTTTGCTTAGAAATCAGGCTAGAGGGCATAGACAAGTGACATATTTTGTCATTTGATTTGGAGGATTTGTTACCATGAGGAAATGCATCGAATACTTTTAGCACATAGAATCTTCATGCGTATAATGTATGTCATTTTTATTTGGTGTTTGAAATGTTTAGTGGCTTCCCTCTGGAATTTTTGTATGAGCCTTTTGCGTTCTCTGCAGCTTTCACATTGCAGTCCAAATGTCACAGGAGCATTAACTCGGGCCCCGCTCACTCAGATCACAGAGAAAGTATTTCCTGACATGTGTTGGTGCCCTGGCCTGTACCCGTGCCTGGCTCTGTGTGTGTGCCTGTGGCACTCAGCTGAACAGGGGGAAATGAAAGAGCTCTTATGCTGGTGCCAGTCACAGATGCCCAGCACCACCACCCGCCCACGTCACCGCCTGCTCTGTCTGCATTCCCCTCTGACACTGTCCGGACGGGGCCCTGAACAGACCTGCAGGTGGCCCCATTAGCTGGGAAAGTATGTCACTGGAGCTGCCCAGGGAGTGTGAATGGAGCAGGCTGTTCCTGAATTACGGCTCCTCGGAAACGAAATAGATAGGAAGTAGGGCTGTACAGTTAATTGCAAAAACATTTGCACATTTGAGCTACATGGTATTCATGTGGTGTAGAATGTCAAAAATCAGGTTGTGTTATTTTTTATGTGTTTTTGAGGCATAACAAAGTAAATACTGTATATTGCAATATAGGTTTTCGGTCAGTTTTTGGTCATAAACAAGTGTCCGTGGCGTGAGGAAAGGGAGAGGAGGGCTTGTGGGAATGGGGCTACTGTGTGTGTGTGTGCCTCGTACAGCGCAGCATCCAAACTCCAACCTAGCCAGATCCAGGCCCAGCCTCACAGCTATCTGTTCCACAAGCTGAGATCAAAGTGGCGGTGCTGGCAAATCCGCCCGGGCTCCGGCACAGCCTTGCTCCAGCAGCTGCTGAGCAGGAACAGCCCCAGCATGCCTTGTTGAGGTTGGGGAAAGGAGCTGAAAGATTCATGGGCTGGATGTGTCATTAATTCACTGCATGATTGATGTCCCACATGACTAATAATGTCACAACTCAAAAGGAGACAAGAAAAAGGCAAATATTTTCAAACACATCATTTCTTGTTCGGTTTCACTCTGCCAAAGACGGAATGGAAGAGAGCTTTCTTCCTGTCTCTCTTCTGCAACTCCTTTCACTCTTGCCTTGTGAGCTCTCCATGACTTGTTTGGCATTTGGGAAGAGAGAGAAAAGGATGAACTCATTGATAAGATTTTTGGATCCCAGAGTGGCTCTCTGGGTGGCCTGGCAGCTACTGTTGCCACTCTCAGAGAGTTTCTGTTTAGTCGTATAATTATGCAAATATAAAAAAAATATTATTATAAAATATATAAAATTTGTTTTCTTCGCATTTCTTTACATACCCGTCCGTCTTTTATAGCCATATTCTATTTAGTGCAGGTGGACCGCAGCCTCTCTAAGCATGCTGAAAAAAGAGAGGCAAGAAAACATGGCAATTTCTCTAGTCCATCACACAAAGTCAAATAAACGCACTCCAACATCACCTATAGGTGACGTAGATGTGTCTTTGGCGAGGAGAGGAAAAGCGGATAACTTGCTGAAACCCACACACACATGCAACTCCACACGGTAAGGCTTCACTGTTCCACCATGATGGTTGTTGCAATAGTTACGCCTTCTAAATATGTTGCATCTCGTGGGGTATTTACTACTATTTAATAATTTAGTAAACAGACAAACCTTGTAAATTTGAAAAGGAAAATGGTTGCAAAGTTTTTGTCCATCTTCCCAAAAAAATGGACTATCTGTAACTCTAAAAGTCTAAAAGCACCCAATCACTTTCAAAAACCCATATTGGTCAAAAACTGTATGTGACATTGCATGCTGTTGGCTGGTACATTCTGTCCAGTTGATCTAATTTATTTCCCTTTTCAATAAAGGGCCTCCTGACAGGCATGTGAGCCTTTGGCCGTCTGTGAGTGTCTGCTCATTAATTAGGCCAGGGAATTCCACCGGCCGACGTTCTGAGGGGGAGCAAAGGTACCAGATGGACTCAGGGAGGGGTGTTAAGATAGGAAAAACACAATGGACAGAAAAAGGGAGAGAGAGAGAGGCCCGAAGTAGAGACAAAAAACACACATACACACCCACACACAAACAATTACAACATTGTCAAAATTGCAATGAAAGATCAGCCAACCCCACCCTTCACCCTCCCTGCCCTACACCAATCCTCTAGCATTCTGACTATATGACCTAATACAAATCAGAATTAAATGCTGTAAAATGTTATCAATCCACTATCAAACAGAATTTGTGTTCTCCTCTGGAAAAAAGGGCATAATCTGCCATAAAGCCAGCTAGGCTGTGTTTGACCCATAAATACCCTGTTTGCATTTTGCACAGTAAATCCTCCACCCTCTCCTAGTAAATGCAAAGCCAAAGAAGCTTAAGAAAAGATAGAGCAATGAATTTGTCACTCATGAATACAGTTAATGTTGTTTTTTCACGTTTCATATGTTACTTGATTTGATTTTCTGTTATTGTTATTTCAGCTCTTAATCTTCTGGGACTGGAACTCTCTGGGGTGAGTATATCTTAGTCAGGCTGATAGACAATGAAATTACCACCAGACTTGGCACTTCAAGCAAACACGAAGATGTTTACTATTTCGCTATAGGAGATTTCAACCAAAATAGTTGTTTTTGACAGCCTATCAATCTGCCACAAGCTACATAATTCACAGTTTTAGGATAATATTTTTTGAAATAACAGCACCCTGTCAGTGATTGGCTGAATCTTAATACGTGCCTATAGCTTATCCAGAATCTGGCAAGTCCTTCTGCACTTGTTTTGCTCACCCTAATTCTCTTCCCCATTTCCCGTTGTATTTCAAAACTGTGAAAAAAAACAATGTTATGGAAAAGAGGGAGATACAGTTTTATATATAATTAAAAAACTACTTCCATTTTGGTAGAAGAAAAGTGATAACGAAGGACAGATTAATCATATGATGAATTATGAACAGGCGGGGAAATGTGCAGGTGCTGAAAAATTCAGATAAAAATTGGAGAAACTGAGGATGACAGAGTGAGAGTGAATGGGCCAAGAGATTGAGAGAGTCAGGGGGGGAAAAAAAGCTGCAGATTTATAAGAGTCAGTGAGAGCATGGAGGAGAGTTGTGATAGATAGATAAAGAGGGAGAGCGAGCGAGGGAAAGAGCTTCTTGATTGCCGGTCTCAGGCAGTTTGACTGGTCGATGACAGCATGCTCCTGCTCCGACCATACGGCCTGTCTCCTTAGCTAACAGCCCAGCTGCACGGGGAATGTCCCCGGGCCTGACATTTTGACACGGGCGCCACGTTGACAAATAGCTGGAGTTTTCACCTCCTGCTACACTGTCTGCTTCCTGCTAAACCAGCCCTCTCTGACTGTATGAAGTGAGGGGGCGGGGGGGCTGACAGATCTGCTGTCAGGCCGGGGGCTGCTGATCGAGGTCTCTGTGGGTGGCAGACTCCTACAAAGAGGGAGGGGCGGGGTGGCGCTGGCCATTGAGAGAACACTTGAGCCAGTTTTTTGGGCTCCTTGCACACTGGTGACTGCAGTTATCTCACACCCTGCCCCACTCCAACCCCCCCCCCAACACACACACACACCCCCCCCAAAAACCCATGTCCCCAGTATACTCCCAGCTGAGAGGGCTTGTCAGTTTGCCGTTGGCGAGGCAGCAGTGTAATCGCAGCACAGCGTGGCATTATAGAGTGTGCGCCCAGTTCTCAGGTGTGAGAGGTGTGGTCATGAGATGGAGGTGTTTGTATGTGAAAGGGTTTTGTGCACCAATGAACAATCCTTTTTTTTTTTTTTTTTTTTTTTTTTGAGTTATTATTATTATTGAGTGGAACTTTCTTTGCTTGAAATTACCCCACCCTTAAAGTGATGGTTCGGAGTAATTTACCTTAGGGTCCTTTGCACCATGAGCTTGAGACAAACACCCCCCTAGAAGCTTTTTTTCACCTGGGTCTAACATTGGGCGAGTTAGCGTAGAGTAGCGTAGAGTAGCGTAGAGTAGCGTTAGCCGCTGAATAGCTTAGCGCAGGGGCTAATGGACCCACGTTTGTATCTCTTAAATGACCCCACTAATAATGCCCGAAATGATACCAAAGGTCTACACTAGTATATATAGGTTATGCCCTCATAAAACGATGGATTGGAAAGTTTGTAAGTACACCAGAAGTTTATGTAAATAACACTTGCCTGCTGGCTTCTGCTCTCTGCTGCTGTTGTTGCTGCTGTGAGACGAGTGCTTAGGGACGTCTACAAATTACAACACCGAAAAGAGATGCAACAAAAATATTTTTTAATTTAACTTATTTTTTAAAGTAAGTGCTGTAATATAACTAGCAGGAGACAAGTAATAATTGAGGTAAGTTTGGAGACATTACCTTATTTAATCATTGAATTAATAAATATTTTTGTTGTATCTCTTTTCAGTGTAGTAATTTGTAGACGGCCCTAAGCACTCGTCTAACTGCAGGTAGCAGTAGCAGCAGCAGCTGCAGCAACAGAGAGCAGAAGAGAGCAGGCAAGTGTTCATAAACTTCTGGTGTACTTACAAACGTTCCAATCCATCGTTTTATGAGTGCATAACATATTTGTACTAGTGTAGAAGTTTGGTATCATTTCGGGCATTATTAGTGGAGTCATTTACGAGATACAAACGTGGGTCCATTAGCCCCTGCGCTAAGCTATTCAGCTGACTCTACGCTAACTCTCCCAATGTTAGACCCAGGTGAAAAAAGCTTCTGGGGGGGTGTTTGGCTCGAGGTCATGGGGCAAAGGACCCTAGGGTGAAATTACTCCGAACCATCACTTTAAGAACAAACTATTATTTGAATTGTCCAGACATCGTTCCATCCCTGTTATGACAACCACAGAGAGATGGCATCAAGGTAATACTTGTAATTATCACCAGTCAGTTAGGTTTACTTTTGTTTTTCATATGCCAATCCCTTCCGGACAAAAGCTAGGAAATGAATGTACGGTATTAGTATTGAATGTGTGCCTCGTTTTTGCCTGAGGTGTCTACGTACATGCTCCTGAATATGCATTGTGCTCTACAGACAGCTCTAGACAATGTATTTCACATATTTCACTCCTGTGTGTCTCTTGAAAGGGAGACACACAGGAGTGTGTGCATGCTTCTTCATCCATGTATCTGTGAGCAAGTGTCTGTATGAGTTGGCCGGTGAGAGTGTTGTGCCTTGGTACCGGTGGGGCTTTAAGTGCTGGCGGTTGGCTGTTATTATGGGGCTGTATTGATTAATCCCCTCGCCTGTATAACCTCCAGCTCACTTTGAGGTGTCCCCAGTGTGCCTGAGCTCTCGGCAGAGCACACGCTGTGATTAATGCCCATCTCCTGAGTCGACCCGCTACAGAGCACCGTGTCAGGCCAGATTTGTCAGCTCACAACTATAGATTTGTCCATGTCTCCTCCTCAACTTTGGAGCCAACAGTGCCCTGTAGTGTGAATCTGTCCCCTCTCTCCCCTCTCACTCGCCACCCGTCCCTTGGGTGAGAAGATGGCAGATGCATTAAACAATTCACCTAATAGATAAGCTACAATGTGCTTGACTTTCTTTTTCTCATACACCCCCTTTTTCCCCCCACGTCCTTCCTCCCTCTCGTTCCTCGTATCTCCCGCTGCTGAAATGGAATTGGATCAAAGAAGGAAAGAAGGGGGTGGGGATGGAGGGAGGGGTCCTCATTGGGTTTTGTTGAAATATTTATAGGTCAGGGTTGACTGGTTAAATTGAATATCTATGCTGATCTCACTTGCCTGTTTAACTTGCGCCTAGGCAAATATGTTTCCTAGGTGATAACCTTTTATGTACTAGTCTGACTTCATTGAAATGCATAGAGATAAAAATGTGTCACACTTCACAGCCAAGCCAGGCATCTACTGATGCTCGATTATTCAAATGATAATTGACCCCCACCTGTAGCTTGCTTTTTATTCAGTAGTCAATCACTCCATCCGCTGTTAAGATATGGAGAAAATAGGTTCTGTCATTTACATTACAAACCACTGGTGAATGTCAAGTACCCCAGGCGAGCCATTTGTGTGGAGAAGAATGGGAAAAATATATGGCCAATTATGATTTCCAATCTTTTTAATAATTTAAATGCTGTTGATATGTGAATTACTGGCAGCATAGCTCTCAGTCCTGTGCCCTGTTGATTTCCTAGCAGTATTATTTTCTCCCTAACAAATGACTTGATGTTAATCTTCATATATAATTTTCCATTTGTCTGATATAATGGCTTCTAGTGGCTTGCTGTCAAAGGCTGATAAATTGACAAGCAGTATCATAGCACTAGAATCAACAATGCATAAATGTTTGTTGGCCAATACAGGGGCTTTTTTTCTACCATAGGGCACTCATGGTAATGAATGAATGCATATTCATGCATGCACAAACATATACACACATGTATGTGAACAGTGAACACATTCAATCATCTGATACTTTTGCGGTGCGAGCTTTGATCCTCATTGTACAGAATAGCAAACCTGTTCAGGGCATTTTCTTCCAAAACCACCAATGGCTTCTCCTCAGCATTACGTTTGGCATTACTGTCTGATCTTTGTGAGCATGAGCAATGTGTCCTAATGTTGTCAGTTTCATCTCAAAAAACACACGATACGGTTACAATTTGCATAAATTTCCAAACGGAAGGCGTGAAAGCATGCTCGGCAACTGTGCCTGTTTGTTTAAAGTCAGCCAAAGCTCTATAATTAGCAGTGTTTAATTATGGAAATGGCTGCCGAGGAGAATTTTAAACACACTTCTTCCCTGGATCATTAGTCACAGGGGCAAAAAAATGAAATGCTTTCAGCAATGAAGGGTTCATATTTCAAGCTTATAGCTGCTAAAAGGGTGTACTCAGAAAATCAATTTTATGAAAGTCCGTTCAGCACTAAAGGGAGTTCCATGCAACTAAGCAATTTTGAAATAATGTCGGTGGGGACCTGATTCATGGACGTTAACATGACTTTGCTCTCCTTGCCTGGGACATTATCCTCTAAGCCCAGGTCAGAGGTCAACCTCTGGTTTAAATCAACCTCTGTTTAGCATAACTCGATTCTTAAAGCACTGCTGGCAACCCCACGCTGAATAGATAAGTAGTCTTCAGCAGGCAGAGAGCATACGGTGAACCAGATCAAAGCTCACGAAAGCCGTCTGAAGACCAAAGTGGGAGGGGAGAAAGTTCAGGTAAACTCTGGGAGGAAACCTAACCTTGACCTCATGAAGTACACTATACCACAACAATGTCTTAACCTTGGCCACAACCTCACATACTGACAGTAAACACACCATTTCTGCATGCCTCCCAGCACACCGGCGCCCTCCAAGCTATAAATCCACTCTTTGATATACCCCTACATTACGCTGGGTGTCGTTCGCTGGTATGAAGGATATGGGCGACACATGTGCGGGGGACTGCCGGAGACGCATTGGGAACGCCAGGTCTCCCAGTCTCCGCTTTAGAAACCACATCGTCACCACGCGGCGCCCACACACTTTGTGGGAGGCCCCCGTGCTAATAGCTTGTTGTGGGGCTTTGGTCTCTTTTGGTGTGTGTACTGTGCTCTCCGGTGGCGGTGGCTACAGCAGCAGTGGGGACATTTTGGTGGGTCGTTTAAGCTGGGAGGTCACATATAAAAACAGCTACAGCTGCACTGGGACGGCTGGCCCACGCTCCTCACAGGGGATTCCCATTAGGCAGATTGATTGTTTCCTCTCCTCTCCTCCTTTGATTCATGTCTTCCATCTAAGCTCTAATGAGCCATCGGCCGTATGGCACCACTCTGGGCATCTGTGCATCGGCCCCTGTACTGTACATGGCTAATGGGAAGCACTGTAAATGCACACAGACACACACACACACACACATATATACAGTACAGACAAACCTGGGATATGTATTGTCTATCCATGCTGCTTTCAGGTAGGGTTATTTGCATTCACCTACCTTGTCCCTTCACGTAAAAAAAGTTTACACAACTCACAGAAATCAGTATATATATTGTGTATATATATATATATATATATATATATATATATACTATACTATATATATATATATATATATATACTATATATACTATCGACAGTAACCATAGATAACTTACTTCACATCACAGTACCTACTGACCTCACAGAACAAAGCGATGAGTGTAGATGTGCACTGAGCATGTGCACACGTTATTTATTCTGCCACAGAAAAGAGGGGACAGCTTTACAGCCCTCCACCGCAACCATTATTTACAGCCTCAGCCATCCATATATCCTCCATCATCCACTTTAATGGTACACACAGAATGATAATTATGATAACAATAATAACTACCCATATAAAATCCCTTTACTGCTCTTGGGAGTATGAAAGAGCTCTATTCTTTACTAGATAGTCTATGTTCCTCAGCGGAGAGTTAAAATAAGCACCGGTTTCCCTCAAATGAAACTCAGCCTGCATCTGATATTGATTCACGGCTATGTTTTGGAACGTTTTATTCAGGATAATTTTCTACCTTGGGAATTTGGGGGTGTAAAGGCTCCATAGCGAATCATTCAGCATGTTTGAAGATGCCGTATAATCGTTTTTTTTTTTAAGCTGGAGTCCCTCTACTTTCATAGTGCAGCTGAAGGTAATACTCTCTCTCGGTGGTGGTGTTGCACATCAAAATGAGCTAAAATGTGCTATCTCCATCTGCTAAGAGGAACCATAAAATAATATTTGGCCTCCCTCCTGCTGCACTTGTGTGTCAAAGATTTTAACTCGCAGCTCTAGACAGACATATTTGTTCAGAAAATATGACATAAAATTGTGTTTTTCCTAGATTGTCCTTGATCCATATGCCTCCAGGCATCTTAGTATTGGTTTTAATGTTTCAATGCAAGTTCAAAACAATGCTAATGCTGATAATTAAAGTGTGTGTGTGTGTGTGTGTGTGTGTGTGTGTGTGTGTGTGTGTGTGTGTGTGTGTGTGTGTGTGTGTGTGTGTGTGTGTGTGTGTGTGTGTGTGTGTGTGTGTGTGTGTGTGTGTGTGTGAGAGAGTGTGTGTGTGTGTGTGTGTGTGTGTGTGTGAGAGAGTGTGTGTGTGTGGGTGGGTGTGAGAGAGACATAGAAAGAAGGTGATATAAAGAGAGAGTGACGGAGACATTCATCATTGACTGGTTGAGAAAAAGGGATAGGCTAGAGGGCAAACCAGTGTTTCAGCTTCGATGAACTGCAGATGAACTGAGTAAGCAGAGGCAGAGTCATAAACACATGCTGCCCTGTGTTATTGATTGGGGAGAATAAATGAATGTTTGCTAAACATATTAGATCAGAGAAGACAAAGCTCCCACACTGATCAGGGAGATCTGCAGGGTGGCCCAGGGTCTCGTCTGTTTGTGTTTGAGCGCTGGTGTGCACTTTTAATGATGTGTGTGCATGTTAGAGTGTGTGTGCGATTCTGTTCCAATGTTTGAGTCAGTTTGTGCACGTGCATTTAACGACGCATCCAGGCTTGGCCCCCGGAGCCATGCGCAGTCTCAACTTGCCTAGGATCACAACTGCACTTTCACCTCACCTGATTTTTGCCAAAACACCTCAGGTTGCCTCCACACTGTATGTGGAGAGAACTGTCTCTAGAGGTCACTGCAGTTCCATGGGTGACAGATGCAGCTGGGGCCAGCAACAACATCCTGTTTAACACAGCCACTTAGACAATAAGCATGAACTGGAGGGAAGAGGCAAACGCTAAAAGAAACCAGAGAATATCACAGTGAGTTTCACACTGTCAAATAGCCACACACAGATAGACATGCACCTATAAAACAAACCTTGCAACCTTGTCACCGGATGCTGTAGATCCATGAAGCTGTGTTGGGTGCTAATAGCAGCGATTTCACACTGACGCTGAAAGCTCCATGGCTGCAGCTCACATGTCTGCTGCTGGACAAGGTCGGAAATAAAATGCATCCAAGTCCTCATGCTTCTGGTATACTTTCACCAGAAGCATAAGGAAAGTATATGTACTGAGTATTTCCATTTTATGCTACTTTATACTTTATACTTGCAAATATTCTACTTTTTATTGCAATACATTTATATTAAAGCTTTAATTACATGTTACTTTGCAGTTTAGATTGATTAGATTAATGATACAAAATATAATGGACAAATAAATGATGATATTATAATAGATTAGGCTGTGTAGAGTAGTTAGAATTAGCCCCATTTTTTACCATTTTCAACATTGAAGTGATGCTGTACATTAATGTATCAATAAATATATTTCCATAATAAACATTATTCTGAAATGGGTCATGATTTTGCAAAATAAATACTTTTACTTCTGGCCCTTTAAGTATATTTTAATGCTAACACAATTATACTTTCAGCAGCTTGTCATTAACAGACTTAAATAAAATGTCATTACTTGCAACAGAGTTGTGTGCACTGTGGTATTGCTACTTGTACTTAAGTAAAATATCTGAGTTCTTCTGATTTATTACTTAACACTTCATTCAATGGCATTAACTGCAGTACCATGGCATGCACATAGCTCAGTAAGTTATTCAATTTAGATTTTCAGATTTGAAAGTGCTCTTTTGGGAAGGTTAGAAATACAAATAAATGAGATGACAAATAAAAAAAGATGCCCCAGGACATCATCATTTCTTTAGTTTTGGTTATGCCTCTCAAACTATTATTCTAATCTGGTACAGGAGTCGAAAAAGAGGAAAACATGCTGCCAGGCGCCTCTCTCCCACTAATTCTATTACACTGGGTTATTTTTAAAAGTTCCTTTTCTAAACATTTACTGTCAGTGGTACACTGGGAGCTGCTGTTCCATATGCTTTGTTTGTATTGTGGTTGTGGTTGCAGTGGGGCTGAACCCGCCTGCTTCCAGTGAGCTAGTGGCAGCTACGTGGTCCGCCATGCCAAGTTTAAAATTAGTAACAAATTTAATATGTACTCTGTTGGCATCCGGTGCCTTTTGTAGAGTGCAAAATTCTCCAATAGTTTGTCGTGGGGTCTCTCTGGAAGACCACAACCAGGCCCAATATAGAAACTCCAATTGGAAGACGGAGAGGGAAAAAGAAAGGCGAAATCCAGAGCAGATGCGGATAACGTCTACAGTGATCAGGCTAAGAAAGCTGAAGCAGTAACACAGGACCACCAAGACAAACTCAGCTCTCCCAACGCCTCCCTCTCGCTGGCAAAGGGGAACATGCACTGCTCCATGCTCCTTCCCCACGGCCACAACCTCAAGCCCAAACTATTAGCATGACCTAAACGACAAAACCATGCTCCTGTTAATGGTATAATCGTGAAGGGAAATGATTTATGGCTTTCATTTTTAAGGATCACTCTCCCCATAACTCCTAATATGGAGGAAAAATATCTGTTTTCACTAAGGGAGACCCCATAATGCCTTATAGGCTGTTAAAGCATGGAAAAGAACATATTGGTGTCATAAATCTAGATTTCACACTAGACAGCCTAAAACATAGTGCGGGATTACAGACGGGGACAACAGTGAAGAAGTTAAACCATAGCAAAGGATTACAGTACATCTTGACTGGCTTGGATATGAAGTCTGGAAGTTTGAGGTAATTTCTATTAATAGTGCTTCATCAACAGATCTCTTTTTGGCTTACTTTGCCATCCATCACATCCTCAATTGCCCACAGTAATATACAAAGGATTTACAACATATATTTTTTTTAAATGGATAGGACTTTTCTTTACTTTTGACTGCTGCAAGGTTATACAAGTTATCCATGAGTTTTAAAGGGATTTGGGTTCACAGGATGTGGATAATTTGTCCTCTAAATGTAATACATCAGTTTTCATGATTGTTCTTTCAGTGTGTACATGTCATTTTTCATGCCTTAAATATCGTTAAAAGGACACATAAAACAAATGTAATGTGTAATTTATCCAAAAACAGAGAATTAGAAAGCATATTTTATGTTAAAGAATATTTCCTTCACAAACTCTGGCTCACCTTGCTACGTTTTTCTCCCCGGGTCATGAAAGCAGACGGTGTCAGAGGGGCTGGTAATTCACTCTACTGTAGTTTGGCCTCTGACCAGTAGAGGGAGGTCATTGATTTATTTCTGCCATGCTACAACAGAGATCTGCATTTGCCTCCTTTGGGTTCTTGATTATGAGTGATTCTAAAGAAATGTGTCAGTTATTATTTTTAGACAACCGCATAATGCAAGCACAGTGGGCCCTTTTGAAGGCTCATTTATTACGGAAGAGATAAGCATGTTCCAGCGGCCGGATTCCTCAGGAACAGGTCACCAGCCCTGATTAAAAGTGACTTCACGTCAGGCCATAAATATTTGTCAGCCCACCTTTGAAAGGCAGGCGAGCCATGGCTTCTCTGCTCGTTTGCCACATGAAAGTGCAAATGGAAACACTTAGGGTTGGGAGCAGCATCAGTCATATAGTTGGAATAAGATGGCCAATAAAAAGGGCGTAATTATGATGCTCCATCATTTGACACAGCTCGGGGGTTTGGGCTGTTTGCCTGCATGCTATAAGAGAAAAGGAGAGAGAGAGAGAGAGAGAGAGAGAGAGGAAGGGACAGAGAGAAATCCCACCCGTGAATAATGGGACCTGTACTTTTATGAGCGCACTGTGTTTAAGAGTGAACTTTGAAAATGTGTGGTCTGTGTGTCACCTCCCTCTGCTGCTGCTCCCTCCTCCCTAGTCTTTCTCCACCACCTCCTCCCTCCGCCTCCTCCTCCCCCCCTCAGCTGTTTACCTTGCTGCTGTAGAATGTGGAGCATGTTTCGACTGCCCCTCTTTGATGCCTCGTATTTGCGCCGCTGTATCAAAGCCACGTCACGACTGGCATGCCACCACAACAACAACGCCTTGTTGTGGGGCACTTTATGGCCCATGCACTGATGCCGCTTGATGAGAGCCTATTCGGTTTGTTTGTGATAAACAAAGCCATTTTTCACATTTCATGGCCTCTACACAATGTATTTATAGGATGAAATTTGATTTACAGGCCACGAGGTTCTCCCCAGTGTCTTGAATCACTTTTGTTTTTGATAAAGAGCCTTTTGTAAGTATTCATCATGACATAATTGCTTCAAAGTGCTCTTCTGTCAATTTTAGTCACTTTGCATGCATATGTTTTTGAAGCCACCATTGTCACAGTAATGATACGTTCAGTAATCACAAAAATACTGTTCTTGGGAATGTCTCTACATTCCTTGGTGCGTCAGCTTGATATTGGAGGGCCATGAGTAACAGTAAGCAGAGCTGAAGTAGACATCAGGCAGGTGTGGAGACTCCATTAGAGCTAGCAACCATTTGACTTGCACACCAGTGTCTAATCCTACACAGGAGCTTCACACAGAGAGGCAGGCCCCCAAGCAGAGCCCAATGGAGAAGAGTGCTGTCGACACCATACTGTTACACAGCCCTGCTGCGAGTTTTCCTCCTGCCCGCATGATGTAGACGAAACTAATGTAGTGGAAATACTCTGTGTTCAGGTGGAGGAGGCTGTTCATTATAGGTGATACTGCTACAGCAACTCATTGTGCTGCATATCTGCGAAGAAAGAAAAAGGTGTCGAGTCTCCGAGAGAGACAAGCTGCTGGCTTCACATGCTGGACTTCATCTGTCAAATCTGCAGTGGTGTTGGCACAGGCTGAACGCAGGAAATTGAAGACATAAATTGAAGAGAATTGATAGTGCTGCTGCTGCTTTGCAGAATACTGTTGTTGAACATTGTTGCTGTCTGCAGTCCAAATGAACTGCTCCGGAGGCTGTCACCTATACAGCATCACAAAAATAAACCTATTGTGACATGATTCTTCTCACCCTAAATCATCCTAAACCAGAAGTTCGTCCTTAAATGTGATTTGAGTCCATGGAATGTGAAGTTGCTAAATTGTGTATGTGGGTCTGCACATGTTGAATACACCACTGGGTACTTTTCTCTAAACCAAAGAACTGCAAACAAACATAAAACTAAACATTTTACTGCTTCAGTACGACTGCAAAATTATAATATTGTCATCCCTTCTAAAAAAAACTGAAACCATAGAAACACCATAGAAAGTGAGAGTTGTTTTAACAAGTTGCACTGTACTCCAATTATGTACTGTATTTTTGACTGTTCATCTAAACAAACAGCAAAAGTGCCCTCTTAGATGCTGCTATGGTAGATAAAACGCGATAAGGTCCCTCTAGGGTGCCCTAAATGGAGAAAACATGAAAAAGTGCCCTTAGAGTGCCCTTCCAGTGGAGAAAACCGTGATGAAGTGCACTCTAGGGTCGCCTTAAAATTAACAAAATGTGATGCGGTGCCATACAGGCTGCCTATATATGCCAGGAAACTTTCTGCGCACTGGTGTTCCACTGCATGCAGCTGGTGCACTTTTTTTCCACCCCTGCCCCTCAGACAGTCTGAGTCCACCACTGTTCACGTCTGGCAGACATGTAGCAACAATTATAATGTTACTATTACTATATTCCAAATGACTTTTAGCTCTGTTTTGGTCTCCACCAACATAACGGGGTGAGAATAACGGGGTATTTAGCTGCTAATTATAATATAATATAATAAACAGGTTCCGTTCTGGGCAGGTTATGTACAGTGGATTCATAAGGTTACGTAAAGTGGGTTAATGAGGATAGGGAAGTTGATTAGAGCAGCTGAAACTCAACCATAAAATATTGTAGGTATACCAGCAGTGAGACCAAATAATGATTAAATAAGGGATAAAACAGTTGGGTGATAGATCGTTCTCTTGATTTAGTGTCCACATAATGATGAAGTCAGGGTTAAGGTGTAGTTATGATTAAAGGATCCAATTATATTTGTTTCTAGTGAATCAAACTTGTGTTGTGTCTAACAAGTGATTCTGGTGGAAAGGTGAATTAACATGGCCATCCACCACATCAGCAAAACACCCCTACTTTTCACGTTATTTTTAGTGTCGATACACTGACTCTGTCAGTTACATGAGCCCTGCTTCCTCTTTCATATGATTCATAAAATTGCATATCAGGTGTGTTATTTTTCATAACTAAAATTAGTTTTGACTTCAGCAATAGCGACATGGCTTGTAGAGACTGTAAAATTTGGTATATATGTCTAATTTGTGGTCCGGCTATGACATGATACACCCTGTTTAAAAGTCAAATGGAAACTCAACAGCATGCATTAAAGGCCAACAGATGCCCCACATGAAGGGGAAGAAAAACAGAAGGAGACAGCGAGATTAAAAATGAGATTCGGGGGATTATTAAAGGGCATTAAAATTACTCAGGAGATTATTCTGATGGTGGTGACGCCAACCTAAGGTCAGAAACACAAAACTGCCAGTAGCAGACAAACATAAAAGGACAAACACGATAACAGGAACAAAAGCGCACACAGTTAAGCTCTCCATGGGTACAATGTAAGGATTCAGGCCTAACATGAAAGCTCCTCTCGTGCTGGCATTCAGGAAGAACGTATTTTATTGTGTCTCCTTGTGGGTGAGCCTTTTACTGTGCAATTGGGGCTTTTTGACCTGATTATTTCTCTGCATGTTCAAAGTAAACATGACAATATTTCCTCAAACAATCCCCAGAGTACCATTTGTACTCCTTCCAGTAGTAGAGTGAGATTGACCTTGCCCTTTGGCTTAGCAGTGGAATTGACACCAGGGGAGAATCATTGGGCAAGCCGCAGAAGCCATGAAAGTGAAGATAAATAGCTTTGTAACAGGGTGAATCTTACCTTCATACTGTAGTATCACTTGAGCTAGGGGCTAAGATAAGATAAAATAGACTTTATTAATCCCACACTGGGGAAATTCCTGTTCTACTGCAGCTCAAAAGAAAGAAATGTACACACATCAGAATAATACAAATACATATATAAATAAAGTAACAGAAATATAAATAAATAGAATTAGTTATAATAATAATAATAATAATAGTAATAAACACATATGCAGTTGAGTAAGGTGCGGATGAATAGAAATTACATATTGCACAGTCATGCACATATTGTCCAGTGATGGCTCATATTGCAGAAACAGCTAGCACTGCTACATTATGATGTTGCATTAAAGAGTCGGACTGCTGCTGGAATGCGCTCCTTCTTGCACTGAGGGTGCAGCAGTCTGCTGCTGAAGGAGCTGCTCAGGGAACTCACAGTCTCATGTAGACAGTCAGCGAACTGAGATGAGAGGCGGAAAGAGGCTCAGAATTTGGTTACAAGTCTTTATTCCCACACTTAACAGGCCAGAGGAGACTCCAAGAGCCAACTTACTCTAAAGGGAAATGAGGTCTGCAAAAGAAACAAGGCCCTGGGAAATGGCAGCACTATCATCTCTCTGTGCCATGCTCCGGTCGGTTCACTGGGGTCCTGTTGGTAACACGCTTGAGTGGGAAAATGTTCTGGAGCAGATCACTCTGGCTCGAGTACAGCACTGGCGATGGAACGAAGACCTGGATTCTTACGGACACGAACAGCGCAGGTCAAACACGGGGTATAGAAAGAAGCAGGGGTCGCAATGCAACATCTACCCAAACCGCACAAAGCCAGCTTTTCATCCCCTCTCTGGCCATTCCACCAAGTCCATAATTGTCTTTGACAAAACTCATTAGTAGAGACCTTGTAGCAACATCGACAATCAGAAATTCCATGGAGGAAGACATGCACAGAAACAATGTCCCACACACATTTCATTGCGCCTTTTGACAAAATGTAATGAAGTGTGTATAGTGTCCCCCTCATCTGAACTCTGAGCCACTGGTACAAAGACTTTGTTTTATGAGCCTTAGCTGCCCAGCGTGGGACACATCAAACGGCACCTCCATGCTGCCTCTTTTGTCAGACTAGAGGGCAAATTATTGTTTGAGATGTTGTTGTTGTTGTTATTATGGCTTCCATTTATACGAAGAGGCCATTGCTATCATGTCAGAACAATTAATAGTCTTTAACAACGCGGGCACATGCTCATTAGGTGGGGGCCTAAATGTGAAGTGCACATGTGATGGATGTTCCTGACAGTGCTTTGTCAGAGGTTAACCCCTCATTGACCTATAGTACAACAAACCACAGTAACAGTCATTGTTAAACTGGGCTCAGCCCCTTTCAGGCCCTGTTTAAAAGAAACAGCAATAAAAATAATAAAGGACACGTGATGCTTAAAGTTTTCACTCCCATGCCACTCAAGTCGTACAGGCTTACCTTTCTCGGACTCATAATCGGGATGGGATTTCTTTATCTCACCTTTTTTTTTTTAAGTGTGCGGTATATTTTACATTTTGAGTTACATTTAGGCATTAAGCTGACACCCGTCTTAGAAGATGTGTAGCACTAGAATAAAAAAGGAAAACTATTTAACAAGTGGATAACTAAATAACTGTGCTCACTGTATCCATTGCTCCGAGGCGTTTAAGCTGTCAACATTTATATTCATGTGGATTATTTGAAAGAGTTGTCCTTGAATTCAGAATTGCTCAAATTCACATGTCGTTTCCTGCAGTCTAAACAAGTTGACCTACAAAAATCAATTTATTAGAAAATAAACATTTTAAACTGATATCCTAATAAAGTGAAGAACACATTTTTTTAATTCTTAAAAAACAACTTACAATTTTAAAAAGGTCTGTGTTAAATTTCTGCACTTCCAACGTTGTCATTTTGATCACTTTGTGTGAAAAATAGCAGACCATCATGGAGAAAAAAATTATAATTATATATTCTCACTTTCTGTGTTGCATTTTTAAACATTTACAGTGCACAGCAAAAACATTTAGTTTTAAGGTGAGCTACAAAATAGAAAGTAAAGAAAAAATAACTAAGTGTGTCATGTCCCAAACACTGACTTCACCAGAACCCCCGTTGTTACTGACAGTCAGCTGGCCTACTGACTTGAAAAGAGCATATAGGGTGCAAGCAGCAAGTTGGCCCAGAAAAGATCAAAGATCCATGACAGGTGGGGGTTGACTGAATGTACACTTATGGAAGTGTTTGATAATAACAGACATATGAATATTAAGAGAGTCTCTGATTTCATACAAAGGATGGTCACAGATTAATAATGTCAAACCTGTTCAAGTGTTGATGTTTACCATAGCTTGTTTTTCTTTTTTTGCATGTGTGTGTGTGTGTGTGTGTGTGTGTTTTGGATTATGCAAACATGCCCTCATAGACACCCGCCATCTCCCCCTCCCTGATGAAAAATGTAATTTACCAAGAGGAAAGCGTGTATTAGGGAGATTCAGTTGTGCATATATAGGCTACCTAAGCAACTTATTATGTTACACTGAGGTTTATCACCGAGTTCATGTCTCGCCTCAGATTAAAGATGTCAGACAAACAAAATGTCTTGTGTTTGTCCCCTCCCCCTGAGTCCACCACTGTCACCAATAACACCAAGATTATACTAAAACATCTATTTATGTATCCTTCCCTTCACTTTAGGTTATTTTATTTCATTGATTTAAATGTTGGTTTTCTCACAATATTGAAGCAGTTTCTGCTCCATGGCATCCGGACCAGCTTCCATTTTACAGCTGGCTGATGTGTCTCTTGGTTGCCTCTGCTCGGCGCAGCTGCTTTAGCCATATGTAAAACACCGTATAGCCTATAGGACAGACTAATTGACCTGTTAGCTGCTTCAGGCATACGCTGCTATATGAGCCCATCATGACCATTATCTGTGCTTTCCCCCAGGTACGTCGCCATGGTGGTAATCCCATTGTGCATGCATCATTACCTTCAATACCATAAGGCAGCTTTTCTTTACAGCCTCCGATTTAATTAAAGTTGGTTGTAAATATTTGATACACACCTACCCTACATTTTAACATAAAGAGCATCGCATCAGGCGTCATGACTGATTAGTGTTGAGGAGGAGGAGGAGGAGGAGGAGGAGGAGGAGGAGGAGAGGGGCTCCCTGTTAGCAGCTTGTCATTAACAGACAGACTGTTACAGTATCGGCCTACTGACTGACTCCTGATGGGTAAGAGCTGTCATTCCTGACTCACATCAGGTGGAGTGAACTGCTTCCTGTTTTCCTCCACACATTTTCCTGAACATTTTGTTCCTGTCTATCTATTTTTTTTTTTCATTTATTCAGTTGGCGTTCATTTGAAAATATACAGTATAATCAACTGTAAAGGTGTCCTCTTGATCACATATGACAGGAAAACGTGAATCAGTAAATGAGGGATTCAAACCTTTGAAATAGCTCTAATGGGCTATAAAGGTTATATTAAAATATATTTGTTTGTGCCTTCAGCCTCACGCAGATCATTTTGTTAGGTCTCAGATTAACACAGGAGGAAAATTGGACTGAAAAAAAAAATCTCAATAGGCCTAAGTTATTATTCCTGACCTTCCTCATCCTCATCATAGATTTTCCTGGATTTACCCATATACTGATTTACCAGGCTCCGTGCATTGCTGACAGCTCCGCCATTGGCTAAGGACGCGTAAGGATGACCACAGCGCCTCTGAATTGAGCCTGAATTGCCCTAAAATACTTTTATTACAAACATAATCCCACAAATACGACCTGAAATGACGTTTCTGCGAAGCTGTGGACTCTGTGCAGGTATATAGCCTGTGGTCTGGAGTCAAATGTAGTCATACAATCTAAATCGTTGCCATGCTTATGACTTCTAATAATTCACTGGTTTCAGGAAGCAAGACAGGAGATCAAAGTAAAAAAAAAAAGGGGGGAACATAGTAAGACAAGGAAATTATTGATTTAATAATATTATTTTTACAATTAAAATTATATCACGAACAGCTTTTTCCTTTTAGGTTTAAAAAAAAGTCACAAGTGACCTATTTTACATAATTAAAGTAAAACACGTTTCACATAGCCTAGTCTTGTCACTAGTCAGTTTTTTTTTTTTTTTTTTTTTTTTTTTTTTTTGTAGATTGTGCAGTAGGATGGTGCGTCAAAATCCATATCCCAGCCGCATTTGGTTTACACAGTACTCGTTTGTCGTTTGCTACGAAACTGTTTGATTTTCAAAGTTTGAAATGTGAGGATGAAAAACTTGTTCATAGCCGTCAGCGCGCATCACACACTACAGTGATCATCTTATTACAGAGCTGTGTGTGTGTGTGTGTGTAGGAGAGTCTCAAAAGTTAGCCGATAACGAGATGGACTATATATAGGCAAAACAGCCAAATCAAACGGACTTTGATGGACCATGTGAATTCCTCTGCCTGGGTTTGATCTTACAAATGACCTTTTAATTAACACAATGTTAAGTTAGTGCAGCGGCTCGCTACACAGGGGACAAAGCAGCATTCATCCTATGTCCCTGCCTCGTCGCTCGGCCTGAACAGTAACAAAGTGTTCGATGCCACTTCTGATTAGATGCTGACAATAGAGGGATGATGTCCCCTTTCTTCCGCAACTTGTGGAATTCACTCACGTCCTCCTCTGAATTATGACCTTCCATCAGCGCTGCGTCGAGTCAAGATGATAAACTTTGATCAAATGCACATCCGCAAATGTTTTAATTGGCCGACAGGACGTTGAGCTCTAAAATCTAAAATAAATAACCATGACACAGACAAGGAAAGCTCTTAGAAAGGAAAAAAAATTGTATTCTTTGAAAAAGAAAAAAAAAGCCGTGATAGGCAAACACAGAACAAGATCACATTTTAAACACAATGACAAAAATCCTCCAGGTCCACGCGCAACACAGGGGGATCCGGTCCTTTTAGGGTCAACTTTATGTCCCACAAGCTTTTTTTTTTCTTCTTTTACATCAGGCAAAATGACACGAAGCCACAGTAAAACGCAACATGTAACAAAATACTCAGAGGAGATACGAATTCAACCAATTAACACAACCGATAAGAAACAAACAGGATAACAAAATAATAAATACATAGAGAAATAAATAGGTTTGCTACACTACACGATTGCCATACACAAAACCGGCCGTTTTTATTTGGCCATTCTCATACTTTTGCATCTAGAATTTTTTTTGCATATAGTCTTTTACACCATAAAAACAAAGTTGTGCAAAATGATAGACACGTCCACAGTTTGACAGCTTCTCACTGCAGCAGCGCCAGGTAGCTCCCAAGTGTCATATTGAGGACGATACTCGGCCAGTGTGTCCTTTAGTGCATAAGAAATGTCCCATTATTTATTGTGGTACAGGTTACAGCAATCTAGCAGAGAAAAAAAAGACACAGCAGGAATTAAAATAATCTCCCAAAATGAGAAGGAATAAACAGTCTTTATTATATATAAATTTAACTTGATTGCAACAGAAACATGAATATTCTGTCACATGTTTGGATGGTTATTATGAACTACTTTTAAAATCATGCATATTAGTAACCTGTCACTTGCCATTTTTGCAATCATTATATTTACATAAAATAAAAAATGAAATTAAACAACATCTATTTATAAAAAAGTGAGTCATCGAGTGTCTATGTGTGTCCTTGTTCACCTGTGAGTGTTTAAGGGTGTTGTTCTATGCCCTGTGTGTGTGTGTGTGTGTGTGTGTGTGTGTGTGTGTGTGTTGTAACTTCACTGGTTTCTTCCAGTTCAGTGCAGACTCTCACCTGCTTCACCTCTTCATCACCGGTCTGAACGCAGTGACCTTGTCATCCGGCACGGTCCCGCAGGCTTCACTCAGGTCAGATGACTGTGTCTCTGCTTTGCCACCAGAGAATCCTACACACCCAAATAAAAGCAGAACTAAGAAACGGGCCTCAGGTAAAAGCATGTCTTCACTTCCTAACCTTAGATACATCCAACCACACATGGAACATGTTTTAAAAGTATTTGGCAATGCTGGTGTTCCTTAAGATACTAGACAATGGGAATTATAATCTTCATAACACAGAAACAGTGGCTGTTCTCGGGGGGATGGGAGGGGAGGGGGGCAAGGGGGGCCTGTGCCCCCGTAATATTAAGCCTCAACTCCCCTCTGGCCACCCTAACTGTTGCAAATATTCTCCTATATTTATAATCCCACCTTTATCGCCAAAGAGGGGATATTGTCCATGGGCAGTGATAAATAAAATGTAGGTTAACACTGGGTGTTTATTGTTATATGTGTATCGTTAGTCTTTTGTAGAACCAAACCTATGTAGGTAACACTTAAAATGCTTAAAATGTTTGGTACCCCTAAAATCCCAGCCTGGCCCCTCCCTTTGAAATGGTCTAGAACCGCCACTGCACAGAAAACCTCTACATATGAGACCGACTTCTATCCCTTGTAACATGGTATTGCAGGTATAAGATGACATACCTTCAATAGTGGAGTACTGACATGTGTCTGGGAGTGCAGCATAGGATGAACAGTGCAGTTGGATGTCCTTGTGACTGTAGCTGCCAGTGCCATAGACTTTTGAGTGCAAGGATGAGCCCTCAGAGAAGGGGCTCTCAGTATTGGTGGCACTGCTAGATTCATGGAGGCCTCTCATGGCCCCGCACTGTCCAGTAAGAGCCCCGGTAAGCCTGGCGCTCTGGAGCTGGCAGTCCCCGGTTGTGTTGCCTGTCCTGAGCTCCGAGCCATGCTGCTGAGGGCTCAGTATGACCCCCGAAGCCGCCGTACGTGCCAGAGACCAAATCCGAGGCTTATCTGATGCTTCAAAGTGAGACAGGGACACTGTTCCCGCGGGGCCGGTCGAGGAGGGTGCCTTGGACAACACAGGGTCCAGGAAGTCAGACGGGAGAGGAGGGATGGTGGTGACACTTTTGATGGCGCAGGGGAACGCGTGGAAGCTGTTAGTTAAACTCAGGTGCAGCTCGGAGCTGCAGTCTCTCTTTTGAGGGGCTCCAGATACTGCCATGACCCTCTGGAGGTCGTGCTCATCGGCAGCCACCTTTTCACAGTCACTGTCCAGCTTGTCACAGTCGTCGTCGTCCATGTCATCCAGATCACTCAGATGCAGATCCTTCTCCTCCTTGCAATCACTAGAATCTGCATGGAAGAGAGGACATTTTTAGGTAACACTGTTTATAGTTGCCTATTATGAACTCATAGAGACATTGTTTGTTCAGAAAAACCTTTAAATATACTTTTTTCACTCAAACTTACTTTGTTTTATTTTTGGTCCATATTTAGTGTAAGTTACCGTATTTATAGACAAAGTATTACCTTTGGTGACACAGTCTTGCTCGCTCTTGTTGAAGTCATCCTTCCTGTCATCGGTGGCCTTATTCTTTGGTGACCAGGTCATCTTGTTCTCCTTCTTTAGCCTCCTCCTGGCGTTGGCGAACCAGGTGGACACCTGGGTGAGGGTCATTTTGGTGATGATGGCCAGCATGATCTTCTCTCCCTTGGTGGGGTAGGGGTTCTTGCGATGCTCATACAACCATGTTTTCAGAGTGCTGGTGGTTTCACGAGTCGCGTTCTTTCTTCTGGCTGTGCCATTAAAGTCCACTGTCCCGTATCTGGAAAAGGGACACACACAAATACACACAGACAGAGGCCATTAGTGCAGTAAATGAAGGATGTCAAAGACTTCTCCCTAAGACATCCTAAAGCCCACATCCCTGCTGTTTGAAATATATACAGCTTCGCTCCATGAAGGCATCAGTATGGAGTTACTCTCTGACCTTTGATCTAAATGTGACAAATTCCCCCTCTGAATGGCTGCTTTTAATTATCAGTGGTAGAATAAGTTTTGGCAGGTCGGCTTACACTCATAATTACATATAGTGGACAAAAACAAACATAGAATTTACCTGTCATATTGATACTGTCCAAGTGAATGGTCATAAGGATAGTATGCAGCGGTTTGAGTGATGCCAGAGTGTAAAGTGCCTGTGCTGTCCTTAATGTCATACTGTGGATTCTGTAAAAGACAATAAGGTTGTTATAAGTATGCAGCGTTCATTATTTCTCTGCATTTTGACGATTTTTGAAGAAAAAAAAATGAAGACATTTGCTATTTTTAAGCTCCTAAATCAATAACAAATCCCTCTAACCAAGAGTGAAAATATGTTTTACATGAGATCATTATGTCTTTTTTTTAAAGGTAACTTAACAGGTTTAAGGTACAATATGCAAACATGATCCTAGAATGGTATTTATTATTATAATATGAAAAACAGAATGTGTACAGTGCAATTTTTCCATGGACAGTACATTTTAGCTGACTCCAGGTGTTGAAAATAAGAAAGAATAATGAAAGAAAAGTTACAGCTGCACTGCAAAGTAGCCACTTAACAAGGCATTTAGTCCTGTATCCACTCTAAAAACTTTCTGACACAGTAGTACATTTAAGTATATATTGAAGTATAATTTAACTTTTTTTCAAATGCTGGTTTAGCAACATACAAAAGAGCCAATATTTTTAAACAACGCAGAATAAGGACGATTGCTTATAATAATAAAATGACATTTGACTCAAATAAGACAAGTTCCTCTGCATTGCTTCTACACTCCTTCCCCTCACCTGACATCCTTTCAAGGGGAAGGAGCTAAGACTGGATGCTCGATTAAATGGCATGTCGAGACGGATACGCTTGCAGTGTAAAATAAATTGATGAACAAAACCCAGTTGATCGATCATCCTGAGCCACCTTCCCCCACCCTTTGCGGATCGGATAAGGCTGATGCCCACCAGAGTGGAGTAGATAGCGGATGGGTCGGTGCTGTAGGGGAAGTAGTTGGCGTAGTTCTGGCTGGCGGCAGCCGCTGCGGCGTATGGAGAGCTGTACATCCCCAGTGCTGCGTTCAGCTCCGTCCGGCTGCTCGCCAGGAGCCGGTTCTCATAGGACGGGCAGCAGAAGGAGGCGGCGGCGGCGGCGGCGGCAGCGGCGGTCTGGGTGCCGCCTGTCCCGTCAGAGACCGACCTGGAAATCGAATCGCAGCAAGTCGTACTGGGGTTTGCCGACACGAAAAACTGCATGAAGAGAATCGTGGATAGACATGGTCATTGGCTGTTTCAGCTCTTATTTGGATGCCTGTGACAACTCTGAATTGAATGTGGGTGATGCACTGCAAAAAGATATCGGAGTTAAGTTGGTATCTGAGCTCAGTCAGTTTTAGTGTTGAGCCTAGACATTCCAAAACGAGTGAATATGCTGTGAGCTTGCTTTTAGTTCAATTATCCTGAATCAAGTGTTATTATCTTTACTTGTGACCTGCCTTATTTCAAGGTAAGTCACTTTTCAGAGAATTCCTAGAATGAGAGAAAAACAAATCTTACATTGTGAACCCGTGTAATAAGCATATCACCTTATTGTCCCTTTTCATGTTTTAATAAAAAGTAGAATTTTATTTTTTCCAGTGGATATTAAGGTGGAAAGTGGTGTGCGCAATCCCTGCGTAAAAGTGACCTGCTCTAGTTTATCATCGGGTTCAAAATAAGATAAGAAAAATCTAAAGTAGTATCACCGTACAAGTAAATCACCACCTTATCATAATTTTTTTTTAATTAATTTTATAGCCTATATAATGTAATGAAAGTTAAAATATTATCGAGGTAAAAGTTGTGTGACAACTTTTCCATGGGAGTAACTTTTGTCCCCTGATCGACTTGAACTTCTGTGAACTTGTCATTAGGCTCTACAATGGTGTCTTGAAATGTAAACAGACCACTTTAATTGAGTTATAAAATGCTTTCAGGATCATGCAAGGTGTCTAGCAATCCCACACGTCCCATTTAAGAAAGTTTGCGAATGTGTACAGCGTGCGTTACAGTCCAATTACACCTCGTAGTGAGCAATAGGTGACATTCATCTCTATTGTCATCAGAAAAACACGTGAGTTCATTCATAATTCAGTGTAATTGGACAGGGTGCGTGTATATCGATACTTGGTTCAACAACAAAAGCACCACACGAAAATAGCTGTCAATACTGTCAACGCAGTCACTCAGTCATAAATGTTTCTTATAGAGAGAGGTGCTCTGACTATACTGCAATAGAAGAAAATATGCACGAAAAATGCCATTTGTGTGTGTATGTGTATGTGTATGCGTGTGTGTGTGTTTGTGTGTGTGTGTACACAACACTTAGGAGAAATAAAAAGCAAAGAGACTTACCTGTGAAGTTGCATTGTAGGGGTATCCAAATTGCGAGAAAGACATAGCTGCTTCTTTTGTTACCATCAGCAATATTCTTCACCCTTGATCGATTGCAACCAATTCAACTTCAAATCCACCGTCTTACACACATTTTCACGCACGGCCTTTCGCTCAATAATAGATGACTTCACTCATTGGAGGGAGACTTTAGGATGGTACCAGCTGCAGATTGTTTTATATGAATGAATAATCCCCCCCAAAGGACCCGATAAGAAATGAAATTAAGCGTCATTAAGTGCAAAAAAAAAATTGTTGTTGTGTTCGCTGAAGGAGGCTTAAAGGATAACGTAAGACTTGCAAGATATGGACTCTGCTTGTGCTATTATTTGTGGCTCTATAGTTCTTTAGCATTCATCCATGCAAGGGTATCAGCGTGACGTCACTGTAATCCCGGAACGGCAGGGTACCAAGGATAGAATAATGTCTTTGCCAATCACGTTCAACGCAGGGTTTTCTTAAGGTGCACTGTACACAGTCATGTCCCGCTTTTGTAATAGAATTCTTCACAGATTTGCTGAGATAACGTCTCGGAAAATTCTATTATAGTTGATCATTATTGAATTGTAGCATGGCAACATAACGAAACCCTTTGTGACGTTAAATGAATGAGAAAAAAGAGACATTGAACATAGTTGGGCAGTCGTGTGAGTTATCACTAACACATTCAGCAGAAGAGATTACTTTTTTTTTTCTCACCCAGGCAAATAATCAAACATGTAAACTAGAATGTCTGCTGAATATTTTCTGTAAAAAAAAAAAAAAAAAAAAAAAAAAAAGTAATACAAAAAAAGATTGTAGGTTAAAACAGTTTCGTTTATTCACAATCTATCACAATCAAAGCTGGTTGAATAAAAACATCTAACGGCTTTTTTTCTTTTTTTCTCGACCTCTGTTCGCCTCTGGCTCTCTGGCCAGAGGTCCATCCCGGAGTTAATGACGATGATGTTTCTATCTTTCTCTATTAGAGAGAGATGCAGTCCCAGCAGGACCGGTTAGAGGGGTTTTTGGCAGGTCAATAGACCAGTGATTGATGCGCGCCTGGAGACCTACGTGACCATTACGCGTAATGCGTAATTGTAACAATTAACAAATGGATACATGCCCTTGTTTAACCAACGAGTAACAGAGTGAAAATATGCCTTAGAGGTGAAATCCGAAGAGCTGTGCTAAAAGAAGAAAAAAAAAGACAGTGGAAGCCCTGATCTCCAGTCTAATTAAATATCCGTGAAAGGGGGCGACGAGAATTGCATTTTAATTGAATGATGCTCACATGAAAGATGGGTAAGGAATGATGCTTCCTCACAGTGAATGAAACGAGAAATAATTTTAAGCCTTATTAGATCAGCAGCTCAACCATCACCAGTTCTCTCGCTCCCTCCCATAAACATAAACAAGCTGAGCCCCCTCCTCGTGTGATGTTGAGCTGGGACAGGGGGGGGGGGGTGTCTATCATTTCCCCCTATACACACTATATTTGTATTGACAGTGACAGCCATGATCAGTCCTACTGAGTCATATGATCTGCCTGTTTCTGACTATCTAGGGGCTATGTAAGGTTTCTGTTGTCACGAGTGATACCTTGTGCCAAATTTCCCGCTACCGTGCCTCTCCATAACTGATACCTATGGCGTGTCCTCCCTTGGAGACGCTTCTGCGATTATGGGCTTCCTCTCCGAGGGGCGCTAAAGAGCCGCGTGTAGGAGATGAAGATCTCCCGTCAAGAGATTTTCCACAGAGATGGATGTGGACAGAGTCGTCATGGTCCAGGCTCTGAGAAGTGCCTGCAGTAAACACCCACAGGCAACAGCAAGTCTTACACACACCAAGTTCTTTGGTGCTCATTCTGACAGGCAACTAAGTTACAGCAGGAAACTGGTTGGCCCTCAAAACTAAGCATTATTCCCCATGTTACCGAACTTTACCTTTCATGTAGCTTTTTATTTATTTTTTTAAAAAAAATGTTTTTTCCTTTAACTTGTTGATTCTTTCAATGTTCAGTTCCTGCCATCTCACTTACTGACATTTTATCTTAGAACCAGGCTCATTCTGCACCCAAACATTTTAAGTTGGCAAAACTTCCTCAACAATGGGCATAGCGCAAATAACTTAAACTCAATTATAACTTAAAGTGAAAGGGTCAAGCCAACTTCATTATAATAACTATATATATATATATATATATATATATATATTCTGTGGCATGAATGAAAACGTCTGAGGACAAAAGGTGAAAAAGGCAATGTCCATGTATGTTGGCTATTTACAGTGTTCTGGGTCAGATATCTGAACAAGGAAAACAAAGTATCTTCAAAACATCTACTTTTCATGAAATATGAAAAACAAACCTCATTTTTTTTTTTTTTTGCTTTGTGACAATGCAATCCGATAATCCAAAGGGTTTCTAAATCATTTATTGAGCTTCATTCCCTGAAGGAACACTTAATCCTCCAGTTTATTTTAAACATTCAGAATCACTAAATGTGGAGACATGCTTTTACGTGGACAGTGGCAAGAGTTTGAATGGGAAAAACACAGATGTCAACAATAACTGTAATTTAACATTCTTCCATTTATCATTAATGATGGATATCAGAACTTATTATCTACGAGAATGCACACTTTTATGCCTAAAGCGTTATTCCATAGGGGAATGTGCACACAGAGAAGGTTGAAACAAGCTAAATGTAATTGCATGCTGGTTGGTCGATGCTTTTCTGCAAGGGCATGCATGATGGCCCAAGTGCATATGGACAGACTCATGCATAATGCATGTCCAGCAGTCAGTGTAGATCCCACCGAATCAGGCCGAAATTAATACTAATTGTAATGGCAGACTGGCCATAGTGCCCTTCCCTCTAAAATGTGTGACAACCCCACAATGAGACAATGAGTGTTTTGTCTGGATTACTTAGTTATCACATTGTAACAAGTTTTTGTTTTTTAGCAGCTAAATGGCTGACAACAGCAATTAGTGATTCCTTTTTCTCAGATGTTTTCCTGAGTAGAATTACTTTTGGCAAAGTCTGCCGTTTTAGAGGTTTAGAGCAGTGGTCTTCAACGTCTTTTAAGCCAGGGACCCCTAAGCTGAACAAGAGACCAAGTAGGGACCCCTACCGTATATATCATACACAATTGAGTTGCATATTCAACTGTGCAGAATGGATGAAAAGAAATTGATATTATTTATGCATCATGTTTTAATGTTAAACATACATCTGGAAGGCACAGTGACTCCTTGAGCTTAACTGTATGGCTACCAGTGGCTAACTTACCTATAGTAAGCTTATCTACAATGTGTAAATTTTTTTCTTACAAATAGGCCAATCTATCTTTGCTATTAAAATTTTATAGAACATATATTATATTTATAGAATAGACTTATTTTAATTTTTGAAATAAGAAACATTTCCAGGATAATTGCCTGACATCCAGCGCCAGGTGTCCCTCACTTTCCGCTCTCTGTGTGTTGCCATTCACAAACTCAGTTCGCTTCGGCAAACAACGACAAACTTCAAGCTAGCGAGCTACATGCTGAAAAAATGCCAAGTTTTGAGGAAAATTTGCATCGTGCAACAAAGCATGCCTGTTTGAAAGAGTGTTTAGCAGTTAGAATTTGTAGACATACCATTTGACCCAAGACTGGTCATGTAATAGAACATTTAACTACAAGCAGACAAAGGCATTCACCCTCATAGTACACTCACGCATGTTATTTAAGAAAAAGCAAGTCCAAACCTCCATTATATCTTGTTCTAACAGATCCATGCGGTTACTAATGAGACTGAGTAATGCACGCATCCTACATTAGAAGCATCACTGGGTGGAAAAAGGAGGGAAAAAAACTGGAAAGGTTAAGTCAACACTCAATAGCTCCCAGCCCTATTCTCCTACTTAATACATTTCCTATGCTGACTTAATGAACCACACAAAGCCTTTCTGGTTTTTCATCAGATGGGAAGCAGCGGCGGTGGTGGTGGAGGTGGAGTTGGAGGTGGAGGGGGGGTGTATGAAATGGTAATAAGGGCAGACAGACTGAGAGACGGAGGGAGAAGCCCAAACGAGCAGGGGATGAAGCTGCACCTACCTGGAGGTGTGTGATCTCATTAAAGCCAAATTGGTATATGCCAATAAATCCAAGGTACTTGTGATCTGGAATTATTATACACACACACACACACACACACACACACACACACACATACTACATACACAGAAACGGCCCCCACTACTGTAAAATTATCCAAAATGGAAAGAAAAGTAATGAATATAATAATGAGAAATAATAGAGCAACGGTGGAAGTGGTCACAGCAGTGACCGGTTAACACCAAAACAAACATCCCCAGGGCTGCTGAATAATTACAGCACACAGAGGGAGTCATTAAAGCTTCATCAAACGGAGAGAGAAAAAAGAGATAGGGCGAGTATGACATGACGACTGTCTCAATAAATCAATCTGGTGTGAAAAAAAGGATGATAACTAATGACAGTACAAGATTGATGTCTGTTTAAGTGGAGTCACTGTGCTGTGGAATGCTTTGATTGGTATCTTGCCTTTAAAAGACAATTTGTATCTTGAAAGGACGTAATTACACATATATATTTTTGTTTTCCACAATTTAAACATGGATCTGTACATTAATGTACAGGCATGATTGGTGTTTCATTTTGTGTCCTCGCCACTTTGATTGCTTGTAGTCAGATGTTTAACTCAAACAAACCCTAGGCATTTTGTGTTGGGAGCCACATATCCCAGAGGCCCCTGGGGCTCCTGGGAGAGGGAGAGGGAGAAAGAGAGAGAAAGAGGCATGTGTGTGTTGTTTGTGTGCGCCGGCTGGCAGAGTCCCCTTGAGGCTCTACTGTAAAGCTATCATCAGTGGTGGTGTCAGGGATTTGTAGCTTGTCACTGAGAAAGAGAGGGAGAGAGAGAGAGAGAGTGCTGGCAGTGACTATGGGAAATAACTGCTTATGGAGAGAGTGTGCCGGGGCTTGCACAGCTTGTGTGAGTGTAGGTGTGTGTAAGAGAGATAGAGAGGCCGCGAACGAGTGGGAGGAATGTGTGTCTATTTTCTCCCCATGTGTGTGCGCGTTTGTGTGTGCGTGTGTGTGTGTGTGTGTGCGGACGGGTAGGTTGTGGGTCGATCATATGATGTGTGGATCCATGTGCCGTCTTTCACCTGCGGGCCTTAGGCTCTTTGTCTATGTGTTGTCTTGACGGCAAGTGGTGTGTGTACACGTCTATTCTGGGTGTGTCAAAGCTCCTGCGGTGGCATTGCGTGGATCTGCGTCTCCTCATGAATTAACATTCACATTTGGACCCAAATTTGATCAAATATGTATTTTCAGTCACCAGAAATAAGGAAGTCTGTGTAGGCTACCTCCCTGCTACTATGCCTGTGTTTGTGTATGTGTGGTCTTCGCCGAGATGGATGCTGACTTCAAACCGAACTTTCCCTCAAGGCGGAGGGCCAGCAGCGGCAAAACGCTGCTGTCGGGTAAGTACATGTATCTGCAAAAAACCAAGTTCCTCTGGAATGACGAATGGAGGGCTCATTTTCTCATTGACAACCATGTATTTCTGAAATCGCATGTTGGCGGTTGACCAGGTTTTCAAGGGCCCGAGGGTCATGAAATTCACTCAACTCATAAATGATCATGTCAGCGTTCAAACGGAGGAAGAAAAAGGAAGACGAGGAAAATTGCAGTTACATGGTTTCCATGTGACTGCAGCTGTTAAATCCTGAGCATTGTGGCCCATCTCTAGGGCCCGCAGAGGCAGAAAGACAGTTCCTATTACTGTCAGTCCAATTACCGGCCACAGCACAGCCACCACTGTCAACACCAGACGGGTCACGGTATGTATCGGCATTTTTTCTCTCATGTTTAGCCAAATTTTCCAGGCAGAGGAACTTGTAGGTTGTGCAGCACAGCTCTGAGCTAAATGCAACTGGTTATCAACATTTAACACAATATGAATTAACAATTATGTGGAGTCAAGAGTTGAGTAGAGTAGAAAGTGCTCCAAAGAGTTTGCACACTATGAGATGTTAAGTACACCTACAACCCAGTGTGTATGGATAATATCCTGCTTTAAGGATACACTGAAAACAAGTAAAAGTTTGTGAATAAAATGACAACACGATGCAGAAATGGTTGCAATATTTCCCTTGTGGTTCTATGTGCCCTTGTGGTAATCAACCACACATACACTTGTACACCCAGAAGCGGGGAATGTGATGAGAAGTGGTCTAAATATTGAAACACTCTCCATTACAGAAGACAGTGTCTGCTGAGCTGCCTCTAGTGTTGCACCACACGGCGACAGAAAAGGCCCAGCCCCATCTGGTCTAGGTTCAGTCTGGTTTACTGCAAAGTGGTGCCAATACAAATAGCTGTGCTTGATGTTTGTTTGCATAAATTGTTTTGAAAGGCTTCACCAAGAGTTTTTTGGGTGGATTACGGTGGGGAAGTTGGGGAGCCAACCGTGGTGGAATAATCCTCACTGAGCTGACAGTTAGATTTGCTCTTCTTTAAGAATGAAAAAAAAAAGATTGTTTTGGATTTTTCTTCTCGGTTCCTGGCAGTGAGCTTGGACTGTGAACTTTTCAGTGGGTTGTGCGTGTGTGTGTGTGTGTGTGTGTGTGTACATAATGTTGGTCTATGATGATGGAGAATGCTGAGCAGCTCTCTCTTCTCTCGTAGCATAGCAGTGTCAATTTCGATCACATCAGTGTAGCGTTTAACACATGCTAAAAGTTCAGTTGAAAGTTCAGAGGCCCAATGCAATATAGGGAAAATGTCTCTTTTTCTAAAGCCCTCCTCACATCCACTTTGATTTTTCTCCCATAGGTCAAGGCAAAGGAAGGAAAAGGCAAAGTTATGTACTGAGGATGAATTAGGCTTGTATTTCACTGATGAAAAAAAGTAAGTGAAAATCTATCTTCCATTAAAGTTGGCACATTTTCTTTGTTTTGATTGCACAACCTGGTAAGAAAAAGACGTAGCGAGCAATTGGTAGTCATCATCACTTAGCTCTGGGTTTGCTGCAGGTATAAGAACATTGACCTGATAGATTTCATGTCCAGGTAAGTGTGCCAGCTCAGCGCTAACAAGTACCAGACAGATTTTTGTGTAAGCTGGATAGATACCCAAGCCCCCCCGAGTCTCAGCCAGAGCCCCCCGATAGGATGGAAATCGCAATTCTACCAATGAGTTCAATCGTTCGGGCCCTCTGTTCCTCATTTTGCTGCTTAGCCAGTGGAGGTCCCTCCATGGTCGATTCCCAACTCGATCCAGATGCGGCTAAAAGTATTTTTTTTTTTTTTTTGCTGCAACATTTGTCTTTGTCTTCAGCTCCTCTGCAGCCACATTGTGTCAGGCTGCAAAGCTAATGATGGTATATTTTCTTGTCCATGTACGAAAACCTGACACTTCTGCTTTCCCCTTAACATTGATGGGTTTGATCTTAACACACAAAGAGGTTTGACAAACTCAGAGTGATCCAATGTGACTCAACCTACTTTCTTTATCTCAAGACTGTTACTTAAAACAGTGACCACAAATACAATAAGTTCATTCTCTTTGCCCGCTCATATTCTGCAGTCACTTTTATTACAAATCACAAAAAAATATTCCTTGTATGATTTAATTTTCAGGTTGTGAGAAGAAAAAAAGAAGTTCTGAGGTCAAGCTCTATCTGTTAGGCCTGAGCAAAGTTTTATTCCGTCTTTTTCCGTCGCCCAATATGGATCTACTCCTACAAAAAGAAAGAAAAGAAAAAAACAGAATGGGGCTCCCTCAATCCATCCAACTTAAAAGCAGATGTTACATGGTTGCCAACATCAAAAGGTCCTGTTAACTGTATAGAGGGTGAAATCATATACCTTTGATTAGTCTTTTCTCTGGTTAATGTAAACGAGCGTAGTACATGGTTACTGAGTGAACCTTGACCTTGGCCTCATGGCCAATACATCATCAGATTACAGAAAAAAACACACACTTTTGTTTCAACTTTGCCTTGTTAAGGCTAATTTCTGATTTGCGGATCGTCAAGCTTCCTTTGGAGAAAGCAGGAGGACTGGATCAGATCTCCACAAGGCCCCCTCCCCCTGCTCTGGAGTCACACGGACGCCTCTAAATAAGGGGGCAGTGTCCTTGAAATACAACTTGGCTCCTTTTAGGATCCTCTTTCCATGCTCACTTCAAGATGTTTTCCATTTTGAGGTTGCAATATTTAGAATGAAGATGTGCCTTCTATTTATCTCAAGGATATTTATTCAGAGAACGATAAGGGGTAAAATATGGACAGAAAAGTGGTGCGGTGGGGAGGCGTGGGGGGTAACAGCATTCCTTTTAAATAGATGGTGAATGAGGGTCCTTCAACAAGTGTTATGTTTACATTGCTTGTGGGAAAACAAATTGACACAGGCGACGTCTGAGGGGGCTGTAAAACAGCTCTTTAGCACAGCTTAAATTCCAAGCGGCAAGCACAGCAGTGTCACCCCAAGGTGTTGAGAGTAAATATATGGTTTTACCTTTAGGCTAAATAGGGGGGGAGGAAACACACAGAGATTGAAGTGAGCATCAGTGACAAAGTAACGCAAGTGTTTTACCTTGGAGCAGCAAAAATGCGAACAAATAATAACATAATTTTTTATTTGTTTTAGTGCTTTTTGTAATAGAGTGCACACATTAGATATGTAACAAAATCAGAATCAGCTTTATTGGCCAGGTTTGCGTAAACAAACAAGGAATTTGACTCCGGTTAATCTTTGCTCTCAAAGTACAACAGTCCCTTAACATATAAAGAATAAAAACAGAAAGGACAATAAGAAATATAAAAAACACTGTTAAGTTTACAGTATAACAATATAATAGAATTTACAAATTTACAAAAAATATACAATAACAATTGAAGAAACACTTGCAAGTAAGTGTAATTGCACCTCAGTATAAGAAGTATCCTAAAACCTCACATTTTTATAATCAAATATTGCAATACAATGAGGGTGACTGTAGATAAAAAAAAAATAAAAAACTTTATTTTCCAGAATTCTGTCATAACACAACTCAAAAGCAATGTTTAAGCCATGATTGTCTTGGAGGGGGGTCAAATTTGTCAAGTAGTATTTTTCTAGCGTTTAGCTGCTCCATCCTAGGGAAATAATTAATCTTAATAACCTGATAGCTGAAGATATGAGATATCATCTAAATTGATCCTAAAGACAACTCTGTCTCCCCTTTGGAAGCCAACATGAGCTAGCTAACGTTATAATTTTACATATTAATACGGCAACCTGCTCCAGATTAAGAAGTATAACTGTAGGATTTCAACTATTGTACTAGCAGTTGGCCTACTTAACTGCGGCCGTGGTTACACTTGTCTTTTCAATGCGACTTTTGTTTTGGGCCGGCTGTGGCTGGGTCGTCCTTTAACCACAAGGTTTCCTCTGCTCCTCCTGTCCGCATGTCGAGGTGTCTTTAAACAAGACAATGAAGCCAAAGTTGCTCCCCGGACGCTTTACACTGGCCCACTGCTCCTCATGCTTGGGATGGTTTAAATCCAGATGTCAAATTTCACTATGGTGTTGCATGTGACAAAAAAAAGACCTTAGTGGTCCCCTAATACTGTATCTGAAGTCTCTTTCCCGAAATTCAGCCTTGGTGCAGAATTACAGCCACTAGAGCCAGTCCCACAATGAGCTTTCCTTAGGATGTGCCATTTCTGTGTCTGTAGCTATTGAGGAGGAGAGAGGGGGGGCAAGGTGGAGGGGGGGTGTGGCCTTGACCAACTGCCACTTTGCTCGTTTGAAAGCCATGATGTCTCTCTCTCATGGGCCGGCCAAATTCTCTGGGCGGGCAAAGCAGAGAAAGGGGAGGTAACCTTGCTCCTTATGACCTCATAAGGAGCAAGATTCCAGATTGGCCCATCTGAGCTTTCATTTTCTCAAAGGCAGAGCAGGATACCCAGGGCTCGGTTTATACCTATCGCCATTTCTAGCCACTGGGGGACCATAGGCAGGCTGGGGGAACTCATATTAATGTAAAAAAAAACTCATAAAGTGAAATTTTCATGCCATGGGACCTTTAAGTTGAAGTGATCGGAACACATGCTGATACAACTTACAAAATCTAAAACTGAGAAGCCGGCCTGCTTATGATTTTATCGACAGGGAGGTTATGGTAACCGAACACGTTGTGTTTTAAAGGGTTCAGTGCTGCAATAAAGCATTCCAGCTCAAACCCTGAAAGAGGTCAGATTATAGTACCCTGACAATATTCCTGCAAAAAAAAAGGAAGAAGATAACATGATGAGCAAAGGGTTTACACTTCTTTACAGCTACAGGGGCTGCAAGCAGGAAAGGTATCTACATGTCACCTTGTGTTCCATCAGATCAAACCGTGAACGTTTTCACCAGGCTGAAATTTATGTTGCTGTTACCTTCATTAACTTTGTCTGTGTCTTGTAAGTCTGGTATGTCTGGTAACTGTGTTTTTGTATCTGTGTGTGTGTGTGTGTGTGTGTGTGTGTGTGTGTGTGTGTGTGTGTGTGGCTGTGTGGATGTAGTACTTGCTTGACCTTTGCCAGTAGGAGAGCAAATGCAGTGGAAGAGTGATAGCACTGTGCTGTCCTCTAATCTGCTCACTCAGTCCTGGCTTTGGAGCTCACTTCGCTCCGCTTCATCTGAAGCTCCCTCATCACAAACTACTGGCAGTATTCTCGCAGACTGGAGCCCGGCTGCGTTCACACACACTCTCGTTTAAGTTTAATCATGTTAAGAACTGTAGCATCCTACTATTATACTCTAGATTAAGTGCATATCTGTGGGATGAGCCTGACCGCATTTACATCCAGCACTCTCTCTCTCTCTCTCTCTCTCTCTCTTCCTCACTACACCTCAGCTCTCTGTGTTTAGCCTGTCTTGACCTTTGCATACTTACAATCTGTAGAAGCACTCAGGTCAAGTGTTTATCCTGAGATGGACACCTTCCCTGACTCCCATACAGGAGACTACAGTATAGTTTCTCTCTCTCTCTCTCTCTCTCTCTCTCTCTCTCTCTCTCTCTCTCTCTCTCTTCAAGATCGACAAAAGTCTGACATAATACTGTTATTTCAAGGGAGCTGTGGTTTAAATCCATACACACTGTGTAAGAGTTTCATTATGCAATTAAAATGATAATAAGATAAAAAGACAGGTACAATATTTATTTTTATGCTTAATTGAACTGATTCTAATGTACTGGGCTATAATGTGTTTCCTTTGTTAACACTCCTCATAGCTAGCAATTCAACATTTGTGGATATAACAAGTAACATTTATTCATTTTATAAGGTAATTAAAATTATGCACCCTTTTCCTGATTATCTTTTTGGCATTGTTATGCAAGTCATTTTACTTTTAAATATTATGTTTTGGGGCATTTAATCATTCAATTAGACTTGATTTCTATACGTAAGGAACAGTTTATTGCAAAAGATCTTCCTCCAAGAACCCACATCATATAAATACAGAATGATTAATACATAAGGTAGCAATCAATATCACAAACGTTTTTTGTTTAAATTTAATGACCTATTTTTTTCAAATGTTCCTAAATGCATTTTCAGATCAGTTATTTCACTTTTACTTGTCAAGTTGTATGCTAAATGTTTTGAAAACAACAGTAGCCTAACTACAGTAAGGTACACTTTATGTCAGACAGCAAGCAAATACATTCTTTGCAATGGGCTGGCTGGGCAGGGTCATCAGGGACAGTCGTAGGACTGAGCACTGAGGCTGAAGTCTTGTAGCCCCCAGTCCACCCCCAGGGTGTGAGAGGCCTTGCCAGGGGCTTATCGCTTCACACACATTGTCATTTCCTATAGTCTCTCTCCCCATCCTCTTCCTTCCACCTCCCGCCAGTCCTTCCTCTCCTCTGTCTCCGTTGCACCTCCTCAAGCTGTCGGCACGCTGGTTCGGAGGGTTTCCTTCAGGAAGGAGAGGTCCATGTTCCGACCACAGGCTGATAGAGTGAGCCTGATAACCCCTGAGCCAAGTGCTACACTGCCAGCTGACATAAAGCAGATGTCCTTCTGACCCCTTTCTCTTTGAGAACAGGATACCTACACAAATACGGGGGGCTTGAATGTCAGCAGAGCCCCTCTGTTGCTGAGAAGGTGTGACGGGAGGCTTCAGACTTTATGAGCTGCAGAAATTGTTACAATAACATTTGAGCTTTGGTGTGGCACGGCAATCATTCTATAGATATGATTTACCTCTACAGGCAATGTTGCTCTATTCTATTCTTTTTGGAATATGGCAAGGGACACCACACCAGATGAAAATATGCCTGTTATACTAATATACTCTGGCTCATTTACAGTTTTTGTTTACAATTGATGAATCGTCCGTGGCATATATAATATAAATACTTAAAATACATAAAAAAAACTGAAAGACAACCACAATAAAACGCAACACTGGATAGTGAAATGTTACAACACAACATTTTTTTCAACCTATATACTGTACATGTAGACACTCCATGTATTTTGTTAAGATAAATTGAATGATTCACTTTTCCTTCATGGGTTGAGAGAATTATCCCACTTCCTAAGCTAAAACATTTTTAAAAACCCATTTGACTGAGAAATGCAATGTCACAAAGCAGATAACAGTTCTGTTTTTCTTAGCTCATAAAAAGCTGATGATGTTTTGGAGAAAGCTCAGACGAATCCGAAATTTAATGTCACATGCAGTTTTAGTATTACACAGAGACAATAGGAAATTATGTAACATATGTCCCCAAGTCTAGGTTATCTTACATACACAGTGACACACACACACACACACACACTGGTCAGCATCTTGGGGAGAAAGGTGGAGTTGAGCATGGACTGTAAAGTCCATGCTCAACTCCACCTTTCTCAGCCCTGTGACCTCATTACTATTCAGAGCCAGCGGTGAGAAGACGGGTGGTGCTGTTTTCTCAGTACAGTTCAGCCCCAGCACTAGTGGGCAGCAGCTTCCCTTAAATTCCCCCCCCCCCACACACACACTCACTTCCTCCTGGGAGATAGGCGTACTCTGCTTTCTGTCAGGGTGTCCTCAGCCGCAGACCCCTGGGGCCTCTCGCTTGGTGGGAATCTGGTCTTCTCCCTCCACAGATGCCCCCCTCCCTACTGATGAGAAGGAAAACAAGACCTGAGGAAGACACTGCTGCTCATCCTCTGCTATCGTCTCCCATATTTTCTTTGCTCTCTCTCTCTCTCTCTCTCTCTCTCTCTCTCTCTCTCTCTCTCTCTCTCTCTCCTACACCCCCGTCGCCTTCTCTTCTTCTCTTTCTTCTGCCTAGGCGGTCGATAGCGTTAATTGGCTCACTCAGTCACCAGTACATTGATTGCGGTCACTAATAAAAGGGCTATTGATTGGCACTTTGTTTAACACTGGCCCATGCAGTAAGAGCTGCCCTCTAATACTATCCTGACAGCAACCTTTTCCTGTTTGCCAGTCTCTTAATGTCATAAATTATGTCAATCGATTAGGGAGATATTTCTTCCCTCATGTTTTTGCACCATCAGTGTAAGGATATTTTCAGATTCTGGCTCCCGAAGAGAGAACACAAGTGGCCCCTGAGAGCTGAGAGCAACAACATAACATCTTGGGTATTAGGCTTGTTTGCTGTCAAACCCAGATGAAAAGATTGATTATGAACTTTATTTGTATGTGTCCAGTACACACACGTATTCAGTCATTAAAAAGCTGGATTGATTGCATGTTGTTTATTTAAAGTAACTCACTTTTTAATATCTGCAATACGACAGGAACTTTAAGACCAGAGTTTAAGAAATATTGCTGCTCCTTTAGCTGCTTCTTAAATCACAATACACAGTAGAAAATACAGGAGCAGTGCATTTTTGTACATAAAGTACACTGTTATATGGCACAGATTTACCATAACAGGCACATAATGGGCCCTCACCAGACGCTAATGCGTCAAGTGACATATTTTACACTTACATGCACAAGATTGTACTGTACCATTGACTTTGGTGATTTTGCACCATTACCTTTTGGTCACTGTGTGTGCATTATTGAAGACACAAATGGCACATATGTTACCTGTATATGTTACTCATACAGCAACAAGCTTATACAAATATTCAACAAGATAAATCCAGCTCATTTAATTTCAATTAAGCTCAGCGAATTTTTACGACAGTTTCTCATTTTTATTTTTATCTTTATTCATTTTATTAAAGTCTTCCTTTTTCACCCAGCCACCGAGAAATTCCAGCAAGACATAATTTGGATCTAAATTGTATCATTCTCAATACATTAATTCTGTGAAATGTTACGTAAGGCAGGAACATTTTACAACGTTTGTTGATAATTGGCAGCCTCAATTAGAATGGTACAATGTGATTTCCACTTCACCTTTTTACCAGACATGTCTTTTCCTGTGCGAGGAACACGCAGGTTGACAGGAAACAGCCTGCTCAATATTCTCAGAATAAACTCAATATCTAGTTTTATTGCAATTAGCTGTGCGCTATTCTTCATCGAGCAGTCCTGAAGCTTCAGTGAGTCAAAGGCTGGTCTCCCGAGAAAGACGATGAAAACTGGAAATGGGGTGTAAGTACCTCCATGAGAGATTTAATTATCGCCATTAAATATTCAATGATCAATAGAATTTGTTTTAGCCGATCGATAGGTGGCCAGGCCTGAGAAGGACAATGTGCATAAGTTGCTATTTGCATTTCAAAGCAGCTGTCACGTGGCCCCATTAGAAATCCATAGCATTTTGTTAGGCTGTATTTCATATTTAGCTTCTTTATCCCCTTCTCACTGACTGCTATTGATTCCCTCACCTTTATTTACTGCCTACAAACTGCCTTAGGTTTAAAATGTCAAAATGTTTTCAGGGGGATCCGATATACCTCCATCTTCCTTCCTCATCTCATATAGCTCTTTTTCCTCTCTCTTTAATTCCCTTGTCTCCTTTTCCCTCTCTCTCTCCCTCCCTCACTCTCACTACAACTCTCAGTAGAGTTGGAAATTAAACCCTGTCATCTTCCCACCCACCGTACAGATCTCTGCTCACTCGGGTGTGAATCTGCACATTATTCAAATAAATATCTCCAAAGTGTCAGGGGAATACTCCGAGCCACTTCAAAGACGCCCACCCACCCCCCAACCCTTCAGGGTTGCTTGTTCTTGCTGGAGTCCTATTTTGTTTACCTGAACCAGCTCTAATGGCTTGTTTTTCACAGCACCTATCACATGTTCAAGAGCAACATTTAGCCAAGTTCAAGTGCACGCATCTTCAGGTCTCACCTGGGCTTTGATTGATCTCCGACACCGAACGCGATGTTGCTTAGTTTCGTCCGAAAACATTGTTTCTTCTCTGTTTTGTCTCGCAGTCTTTTTATCCGTCTCTTAACCCCATGTTTCATTCCTCTCTCTAGCTTTGTGCCCTCTTTCTTATCCCTCACTGTTTTTCCTCTGCCTCCCGTCCCATCCCCTCCTCCTTTACTATTTCACCCAGTTGGTTTCCCCAGGTGGGATATTTGTGTAAAGATGCCTAGCAGGCAGTGTGTACTGAGAGAACCTATGCACTCTCAACAGAAGGAAACGCTGTTGATCAAAGGCCATGCAAACACAACCCAAAACTACATGATATGCTTGCGTTACAAACCCTTATTTCATTTATACACTTTTTTGTTTCTCATGTAAGTGTATCAAGGCAAGATATATAGAATCCTCATGATGGGTGCTGCTTTTGTGTACAGTATAATGACAAAATACATGTTTAACATGCTACTACTCTTTATAAATATTCCTAATGGAATCTTAAGAGACAGCATGGTGCCAAAACAGCTAGGAGCTGCAAGTATAAAGACATAAATATTGAGCTCCATCTAAAATGAAATGTAAAACAATACAAACTGGATTATAGTATTGTGCTCTCTCTGTTGAGTTATACACTAGGACAGCCTCTCTATCTGTGAGCAGGCCAATCTATCAGAGCAACCCTCAGCCAGGAGACCACAGGTAGGTCAGGGAGTTAACCTTCAGAGGCCTGAGGGCTGCATGAAGCATCATCAGTGCCATCAGGATACATGGCCTCAGCGCTGCAGCGCAGCTGGGGGAAAGAAAGTCTGGATGGACTCAATGGGTGTGTATGTGAGCATGCACATCTGTAGGTGCCTGGGTGCATCTGTGTTGTAAATATGAGGGTCATGAATGATGGTTAAAGCTATAACCTCAAATCCAGGAGACACAAGCTGGCTAGAGTAGAATGTGTGAGTACACTCTTCACCCATAATTACTATGCGCTGATATGGAATTTAAACAGTTTCTAGGTATCACTTCAACGGTAAAATCTTAGTATAGGCCTAATGTAAATGCTTACATATTTTATTTAGGCTAAAGAATATAATGAAAATATATATTTTTTGTATTATTTTTGTCAATATCTTAAATAATCATAATTCTGGTGTAGGCTAGTGCCCTGGACACTTGTTGTATGGATTCCCATTTCAAATTAATTTATTTTTAGATTTGTAACAAAGCAAATCGGGAATTCTTTTTTTACAGTCTAGTGCTAATAGAATACACAATAATAGACATAGCCTACAAACTAAAATGCCTGATCACCTGTGTATGTCACATAATGTTTTGCCTATGGACCTTTTTCATGGCAGACATGTTGACATGTCCTAGTAGGAAAAGCACAGGTGTATTCAAAGCCATTAATGATGGCTGCATTCCACTTAGGAGAGGCTCTGGTATTTTGCATGCCGACTCACTGAAATAGCTTACTGGGACACTTAATGGAATTGAACAATCGTTAAGGGACTGTTCGTTATTTATTTCAGGGGCCACCGGAGGAGTTTTGGGACCTTTAGCCAAAATAAGACATGACCCTCCCCTCGCCAGTAATAATTTCCCCTCCCCCAACAATGTATCGATACCTTCTGTACTGGTTTGCGCTTGGCAAAGATATACAGATTCCCGTTGTTTTTTTACAGCCATGACACCAACACGCCCCCTTCGTACGGCGAACTTTCCCGCTCGGTCGAACTCAGAGGACACCGTGACTGGTAAGTATAGACAGTTTTTAAGCTTTGGTATGAATTGTTTGACTAACATCAGTAAGATGCCATTTTTCTTTACCATAGAAAGCTGTTTTTTCAGCGGTGACATTATTTACTACATTACTACAGTATTTAGCTAGCTAATTACCTCACCAACAAAGCTAACTCATTAATGTTACTTGCTAAACCTTATTTTTTACACAGGTGTTTTTAGCTAGCTAACTAGCTAGGCTTGCAAGGTTTAGCAAGCTAGCTAGCCTTCACATCAGTAAACATTAATGCTAACTATAACTTAGAATATTGACCAGAAACCTCAATTTAAGATCGTTACTGTAGATTATTTAGCTAAACTAGTTCTACTAGCTAGCTAGCAATTTGTTTTTGAAGAATGGATCAACCATTTAGTAGGCTAATAAATGTCACAATGTTCATAAGTTAGCTAGCTAGCTAATTTAGTATAGAGCCAACATGTTTTCAAATTCAGTTTGCAGAAATGATGATGAAGGAAAAAGAAAATGTTGCAAAGAAATGTTGAGAAAGCAAACGTTGCATCTGAGACTATATCTATATTCTGACTATATCTATCTCTCTATCTAGATATCTAGCTAGCTATTAGCTATCTATCCATCCATCCATCCATCCATCCGAGGTCGTTCCAATCCTTAAAATTTCTATGATCCTGCTGCTCCAAAATGCACAGTGCTGGCGTGATTATACATGGTGAAAGACATCACTCACGATTGGGCCGAGACACTTCAGCTTGTGTGTTTAAATTGCTCCCAGTAGTATCTTTAATCTGGGTGGAAATCAATATGGCTTTTACTGTCACATTGGAGGGGCGAGGACCATGTATTGATGTTCAGACGTCATATCAGAGGGATTTGATGTTGCTGTCCCCTCTTCAGTGAGGAGATGCCATGATAGATCAACTGATGTGTCTGCTTGCTTTCTCCAGGGTTTTACTGGAGCCTGGCGTTGTTTGGAGTGAAATCGCAGATGTAAAGTTGAGTCCTAACGTGATAAGCTTACAAAAAAAAAAACAAGAAGAAAAGGTTTAGGGAATGATGCTATTGATTACTGCTTTTTTATCAGGAAAGCTGTTGAATTAAAGCGTGATATCTTAATAGGGTTATCATCATAAGCTCCAAACCCAGGACGAGGGCTCTGAACAGACATTATCACACACAGATGACAGCACACACACTTAGGCATTTTGTCAATCCATTTGATCAGTACAGACCATGTTGCATCTGTCATCACACTGTTTCTGCTCCTAGTAGCAAGTCAAATGTATTTGGTCTTATTCTGTTGTAGTACTGTAAAGATGTTTTGCATCTTTTACACTGTTTAATTATTCTAAAGTGATGGGACGCCACTGTAGAAGTGAAATAGGATAGGGGTGTAGTAGTACAGTAGCCCTGGATGGAGATAGATAGGTGAGGTTGTAAATACGGGGGAGAGAGGGAGAGGTAATAATATTGATGGGAGTGAAGAATGAGTAATGTTTTAACCACAGTTCATAGGATGGAGTTGGGTTCATGTGGGTTTATGCATAAACCAGCAGTAACTAGCAATGTGTAGTTAACAATAAAGTTCTGCGAGGGTATAAGGGTATTTAGGATGAATATTAAAAGTCATATCTTCATTGAGGCATTTCTTTATTTATATTTTTATAGATACACCTGCATGTACACCAAATGTTTCAGATTTAGTAATCCATCTTTAATGTGACTAGTAGTTTGGGCTGCACGATATGAGGAAAATATCTATTTGCGATTATTTTGACTGATATTGCGATTGCGATACGATTCACGATATTGGAGGGAATGATTGTTTTTGTATCATTATTCTCCTTTTCATTGAAAATTAACATTGAAAGAAATTAAAGTGATTATAGTGTGATTTTTGTGAGGATCTGTACAAAACAAAGATTTTTTTTCTTTAGTCTGTAGGATAGGATTTATAGGTTGGGACATCTCTGCAGAACCACAATACTTAATTCAGAATGGTTTGACACATATTTTGCCATTAACAAATATCGCGCCCCGCTGCGATTTGGATATTGCACTAGTCCATATTGAGATTTTGATACAATTGCGATTAATTGTGCAGCCCTACTTACTAGTAGTAGAATGTAAATCGTAATCATTTTAAAGACTCACTTTCTCCCACTGAATTGAGTTCATTGAGTTTGTGAAAGTTTTTTTTATTTTGCCTTAAGGATGAAATGGTAAAAGAGGAAGGAGCTACAGTCAGCTGGTCAGATGAAAAGGCGACAGACACTTGGCATACTTCAGTTTGGGTGAACTCAAACCTGCAACATGTCATACAGGTAAGCAACGTATCTTACTGTGCCATTCCTGTCATTCATGATTCTCATAAAGGTTGCTTGTGGTCCGCACTGCACACTAATCACAACTTTATGTAAATGTTGTAGCTGCTTAAAGCACCCACAAGTATGGAACTGATGCACAACTGATGTACTTATAAACCCGCCGGTTGATATATTGTTGATTGTCTTTTTAAAAAACTCCTATCTAGCAACAGGTGACATCTTTACCTTTCTCCTGCATCAGAGGAAATAGCCTTTCATTATTTAGAATTGTATGACAGCATTACCGTTTAACACAGTACCAAAACCCTTTTTACAATTAGCAGTCTTGTTTCCAATGAATCCTGGAAGTTATTTAAATTGTCGATAATTGGTTTAGATTATTTTGTCGGCTTCCTATAGGCTACCTGTTCAATTGACCTAGATACAGAGCTTGCTCTATTTTGCAGTGTTTATCTCGGTAAGCGCCCCACCACCTCTTTCTCTTACGTTTATATTTATAGATTAAGCTTTTCTCCTAACTGTCAGTCCCCATCCCTCTCTGTCCCTGTTCCACTGTTTCTCTCTAAGGAGTCTTGCCTCCTCATCGACAGCCTGTGAGCCCTAGAGTCACATTTCAGGCCTGGCTGCTACTTAAAGGCCCATAATCTGCTTGGCGAATGGCTACAGTGTGGCGGCCTGAGCGGAAGCAAATTATTCGCTTTAAGGACTCCTGCTGCTGTGGGACCCCGGGCTAGTGGCTGGTGCCGTTAACGTTAACACACACACACACAGTGTGCAAGCCATCATTATTTATTTAACCCGTTAAGTGTTTAAAGTGGAAGGGGTCCACCGGGACACAGCTTGGTTGATGAAATTATTCCACATATATATATGGTTAAATCCTTCAGGGAGAGGAGCAAGGGAACATAGGAAGATGAAGCCTTCCCTACATTTCCAGATGCAAGGTCTGATCACATGATAACAGACTGAGGGTGCTAGTGTGCTTGGCCGACATGGTGGTATTACAGACCTCACAACATGAGAGGAAGTCACTGGGATGTATTTAATGTGAATGTTTCCTGGGCTGTGTGTGACAGATAGCAGACTGTGTGTGTGTGTGTGTGTGTGTGTGTGTGTGTCAGACAAGAATAATATGCATAAGTGTTTGCGGTTGTGTCTGACAGTGTTACCACTTAGCAGTTCCACATAATGTCACTACAACTAACCTGAGTTGTTTAGCAAGTCCTGGCTGAAGATAAATTTGGATATCCACTGGCATTCACAATGTTACTTGCAACACTGATTCACCTTGAAGCATGTATGTGTCTGTGGACACGCAATGTTGTGTGCGTGTATGCAGCTGTGTTTCTGTGTCCAGGTGCATCTGTTTGATCACAGTAATAGACGGAGGGAATAGCATATTTGTTTTCTGTGTGTGTGTGTGTGGAATAAGGAGTCCCAGCATTAATAAGTAATCGCTGGATGTTGGCCCTCTCGTAACATGTTGGGCCAGCAGCACTTGCCCCCAGTAATGACACCATTACAGGACCGAAGTAGCCAGTTGAGAGTTTACCTCTGGGAATCTCTTCTCTGTCTCCACTCTGCCTCACCTCCTTGTCATATGTGCTGAGAGGCTGTCTCTTGCACCTGAACTTGCAGTGTTGGACCCTCAGTACACAAATGCAGTGGTTGTTTTGCTGTGGTTACTATAATAATCAGAGATACACAAATGCACAACTCACGAGATATTGTGGGCATCAGATATGATGCATTTAGACGTGTGGTTATACAAACCAAAATACCCTATTTTAATACAAATCCAACCGGAGCTGAATCTAACCCATGTGTCAAAAAAAGCCAGTATTTGAATGCACTTAACATTTCGGTGAATGTTGTGTGAATGAGTAATTTGTTACAATAAAGACAACACACAGAGAGAAATTGAGCTACTATTTATTAGATAATACAAACTATGGTGATGGCAAGTAGAGACAGAGAGGGATGAAGAGGCAGAGAGGGGGACTGAACAGATTGAATGGCTAATGAAATGGGTACCTCCAGGCCTGAATAAATTCTCTGGTCTGGCGATCCCCCAGGATGCTGGCCTCCCAGGGAGATTAATGACCACTGGGCCATGGTATAATGAAGTAGTTTGCCTTGGCAATGGGCTTGTGAATTCATCACAGTGTCCACAAGTGGGCTGGCCAAGCACAACATCTTTATAAATCCCCCTCTATCTTCTCTCCCGCTGCTGATTTATGGTTCCGCCACCCCCAAATGGTTTGGCCCCTCTCACCAGACCCCGCCCTGGCTGACCATCACTATCCTACCGAAATCCAGGTCACTGCACTGATGGGGAAGAAATGGGAGGCTAATCAGATAATGGGAGGTGAAAATGGGCGAGAGTGAGTCGGAATCTTCCATCCCTCAACTCCTGCTCTGCCTGGCTCTGATTCCTTCTCGCTCTCAAGCACATAGTCCTATAAAAGGTGATTCATTTTGTTTTCCGTATGTGTCTACACAATTTGTAAACTCATTGTCTGCATTTATATCATATTGTTCCTAACCTAAGATGGGATCTAAGATAAGATGAGATATCCTTTATTATCCCAATGGGAAATTTGCCTTGGACAGCACGGTGTCTGCAGTATAAAATCACAGCAAAACACAAAAGTAAAAAAAAAGACAACACATACATTTGTTCATCAATTGCATAGGCCCATTTATCATAAAAGTACATACATAATGCAATACATAAACATTGATCAACTTTAAGAAAAACAGCGGAAGTGCATCCTCTGGTCTCTAATCTAAACAATTCGATCAGTATTGATATATTAATTTAGATTAGAGAAATGGGGACACTCTGGTACCAAAGATGGACAAATAAACATTACCACAGAGGGAAAACAGCCATTTTTTTTCTGGACAAGGAGGTTCTGCAACAGCGCAGCAGATGAGCAAGTGAATCATAAAATGTGTGACTTGTACATCTGTTATCTACACTGATATACTGAATGGCAACAACTGACATATTCCCTTTGGTCTTAATAACGAAAACAATGATCAAAAATAATTTTCCACAAATTAAAACTTTTTTTTCAAACAAACTAATTTTAGCATGTGATGGATGCTGTGTACACACAATTGTTAATAAATGTTGGGAAGCTCCAGCGAATAGCTGAGTCTTGAATGCATTCCCACCAAAAGCCAGGCGTTTGCTACAGGCCTGTGCCCCCTATTGCTGAGACATTGCCAGCCTTAATTGCGGAGGACTGATGAGCCCCAGTGTTGCACAACTCTGTCAGGCTCATAAAGCCTGTCTGCGTGATAACTGGAGCTCCATATGGAATAGTGGCAGGGAATTCAAAGGAGAACAATAAAGCATATTGAGGGATATTTAGATTAAAATGCATTTAATTGGGTTCTCGCCTAACGCAGTTGAGATGTGTTCTCACGTAGCCGTCCATTCTGCGAGTGCCCTTTGCTAAAGCTAAATGATGCTGCTGTCATGGTGTTTGTAACCTAACCTGGTAAAGATTATTAATGAGTGCAATAAATCCAAATTGTATAATAGGAAGTTATGAAAAAAGTAATGTCAGAGTTAAGTCTAATGAGTATTTAGTTTGTTTACCAAGAGCAATTGTCACCCTGTGCCATGTGTACTCAGTAATTGTCAAAGGCTTTACATCCCCATTCTTTCTCAAGACAGCTTATCTTAATCTACAGTGTCTTATTTTTCTTGGAAAGCGATGGATGAGTCGAGTAATTGTACAGTTGACATCGGCTTAGACAACATCATCCCCTTAGTCCCCAGCTAATCCTACAGAGTGATAACAATAATGGGGGAAAAAAGAATGGAGATATTTTAATTTTTTTACAAAAGAAGATATGGAGTTTAATTTGTAATTAGCTGCAGAGGTCAAAGACTTGATCCACCATCTGAAGGTTATCCTCCCTTATTTTTTTTTCTCTTCTTTTTCTATTTCCCTCTCAGTAGTCAACCTCTGATTCAGATTATGACCTTGTTGTGCAGAAGTTAAGTGTTAATTGTGTGCATACGTGTGTTTGTGTGGTGCTCAAAGGAAGATCAGTGAATAAAAACGGGGATATTTCCCTCTTGATTGCTTGACCGTTTAAAAAAGATAGGTGTGCATTAGTTAGTGGTTGTGTTTGTGCGCACATGGTTGCTGACAATTGGATGTGTAATTTATTTTGGGGGGGTTATGACCCTGGACCCACATCCCCCCACTCCATCTGCCCTGCATCAGACAGCTCAGTGTAGCCCCTCGGGGGATCCGAAGTAGCAGAGTTGCCCTCTTTGCCCGTATGTGTTTGTGTTAGTCCATGTGTAGAAAATCAGTCATTTTTGCTTGGGTGTGTGTATGTGTTAATGTGGGCGTCGCGCGTCTGTGCTAGTATTGATCCCCCCCCTCCTTTCTTATAATGAAGTGGAACTACAGCTCCATTACGAGCTGCTCCGCCATTGGCTGGAGGTAATATGAAATTAGCTAGCGTGCCGTGAGCCTGTCAGTATTGATTTCACTACCCAGATTACTTGTTACAAAAGAATGGAGCTGTCTGTGGCATAATTGAACAAGTTAACTCCTTGTCTCATAAAATGTAGGCCTGTATTGATTGTTACAGGGGAGGGCTCAGTGATATGTAGAGAGAAAGTAAGTTGCATGGGTGTTAACTGTGAAGAGGTGCTGATGCTTTCTTTTTCTCCCCGCCAGTGTCCCCCCGACACGTGGATCAAGGCGTTTCTTGCTGAGTTGCAGGATGGCGGACAGCAAATGAGTTGTGTTCCGTCAGCTTCACGTTACAACACACATTTCTCGTTTTTCCTCCCGTCTGTCATTTTTCATTTCATTTGCCTCAGTCCCGTTTTCAATTTATTACCATATGTAAAAGGTGTCAGAACTTGACATTATCAGAGCAGATTCACTTTGGTTTATCGCGAGTGACCTGTTTGTAAGAAGAGCAGCAATTGCTTGAGTTGTGACGAGTAATGATGATAATGGCTGCAGAAGCCTCTCTATCTCAATCTTTTGCTCCGCTGATGAACTGGAGCATGCTGTCTAATCACACTTGGCAGATTTGTGCCATGGAAAGTGAGGTGTTTAACAAGTGTCCCGCTCCATTAATTAAGGGTATCCTTAAGATAAAAGAGGAGAAAGTGTGTTCAATAATTTAGATGAGCTAAAGGCAACTAGAACAGCCTTTGCCCACAGAGAGAAGAGTAAGATACTGTGCTCTCTGGGCTGTATAAATGGGTGAAGCCAAATAACTGGGTTCACAAACACCTATATGCACACACAGATACACACTCCTTCTCAGTTGCAGTGTGATGAGCCTTTTGCCTGTTTACCCTAGACGGCTAATTCTAAAGCAAGGTTCTTCACAATGCCTCTGTTAAGAGCATATTCTACATACTTATCTTGGGTAATTAGAAAATGGGGCTCAGTCAACAATACAAGTGGAGGGTTTATTGAGACAAATGTCTCACGATTGTTCATTTAAGAGCTCAGGAATCGGAGGGCTTCTCTGGCCAGGTATGGGGCAAAGGAGGAGGTGATAAATTATTTGATGTGCAAATGATGATGTTGTCCCTAAAACAGACATGGAAGGTACAGTGTACCCCCCTCAGACAGGGTGAGGGATTAATGAAATGCTCTTCCACGCGCCGATTTCCAGCACTCCACTGCTGAGTGATAAGTAGCTAACCAACGAAGCCTGTAATTACAATCTTACAGAAACTGGCCTGATCTGTATATAAATCTCACCATCCAATTACAAGATGTAATAATTCTGCACTCAGGCTGGTAATGAGGTCTAATACTGGCGCATGTGATAATCCCCTCTGGATGCGGGCTTGATCAGATGTTGGCTTTGTAATTAGACTGGCAGAAAATCATTATTTCGTGTTCGGAAAAAAATGAGGTTGGTGGGAAGTTAATTTTCTCCCCATTCTCTGAAGCGTAGACAAGAATTTAATGATTTAATCATGATTGTTAGCTATTTTGCAATCAATTTGTAATGATTGTGTCGCAACAGAGGCTTTCAGGGAGAAGGGCCTGTAGATTGAAGGTGTCATTGATATGGAGTGGCTATGTCAATAGATCTATACAGTGTAACGCTGATACTGTGGAGGAGTGGGTGTGTACATATATGGATGCATTTGAGCAAATGTATGCATGTAATCGCGTGTATTTTTGTTTTTGTCTGTTTGTATGCATGCTTGTGAGAGTCAACCGTAGGCAATCTGATAACAGTTACCCTTAATTGTTTAACAAGCCTGAGCTGAAGATTAATACCCTTATTTCTCAGTACTGTTTATCCATGGAAATAGAACATGTGGTACTTAGATGTAGGATTTCTTTGCAAACACCCTGGTGGACTGGCAGACATAGTTAACTTCTTATCCACGTAACTTCAACAATAATTTAGATTTTTTTGGATTAACAGCCGAAACAGTGAACAATTAAACAGGAAATGATTGCGAGTGAGTGAACAATCAAATACAGCTGAGCTGAGAGAGGAGCTCAATCAATGGCTTAATAGAATGCAGAGGAGAGAGTAAATAGGAACTGCACACCAAAACTAGCATTAGATAGATGAAACAAAGAATTTGGATTTTTGTTTTTGAGGAATGCACAATATATTGGTGGTTGATATGTTATTATTATTAATATTAATATTAATAATATATTATTTTTCATTTTATCATTATTATAATTTTTTTTTTTTTTAATTATTTCAGCCGTTAATGACGTCTGACAATGCACAGCTTGCTGCGTAATAGGGATGCCACTCAAAACCCTTGAGTGGGAATTTAGCCTCTCTGCCTTTCCCCATTCTCTGTTTTCTTCTCCTCTGCTCTGTGTGCTGCCTGTTTGCACAAATGTGGGGCTGAGCTCCCCCCCCCTCACACACATAGAGCGGACAGCAGAGCAGAGAGACTGCAGTGGAGAGAATTACATGGATTTTAGGTTGTGTATTTCCTACGTCATACATATTAAAGCGGTTTTAACCAACTTACTATCAGAACTAAGATGTTATAAAATAATCTCCAGAATCTGCGCCCTACTGTACATTTAGAGATGTTATTGGCGGAGCGGCAAGTCCGCCCGCTGAACTCCATTATTCAGCACGATTGACAAGTGAATTTTTATTTTGTTAATTACAAACCAGTTTGCTGTCTCTTTTCCATGGATCTAACACTTGATGGGCTCTGCTTCTTTCGTCCTTGCTGCTGCCAGGGGAGGGCTAACACGACCTACATGAGGTCATCCCGCACTGACTACTGGGTGCTAAGTTATAGCAGCTAACGTTAAACGATCGAGTTCCCCTGGTGTGGTGCCGCGCCTCCAACACAGCAAACTCAATTTATTGTACAATTATCACAACAAGAGGCAGAGGAATAGCTAAACATTTCACATGCCGATCAACAGAGAGCCGGAGAATGAGAGTGAGATGGAGAGGGAGAGAGAGAAGCCATCCTTAACGGGCTAAAGTAGCTTACAGAACTGAACAGCATGTAAACATCTGTGGGTTTAGCGAGAAAGTCGCTAAAAGATGGAGAGAGCTACGAGTGCTTGAGCAGAACTAGTGGAGGTTTAAATGTAAATCAAATAATTAGCCGCTGTAATGAAGAATATGACAAAATGAACTGGGTTGACCTAGCGAAGCCAGACGCTATTAGCAACACAGAGGCATCCGCAACTGGAAATGAGGTAATATGCTTACCTCTGCATGTCAGCATGTCAGCACATCAGCCAAGCAGAAGGCAGGACAGCCAAGCAAGTGTAGCCAGTTTCATTGATTTAGAGTGAAAGTGTAGTGTTGCAGCAGCTGTGATCGGTCCGCATATGCATATGGTTGCAAAACTTTGTACTGAAAGCTTAGAATATGCGGTTTGTTTTTTCCATGCACATCCCCGGACAAGTATGTTAACCGTGGGAGTTTATACCCTAATTTATGATGCCCTGATAGATGTTTTCTGAATTTGTTGAGTAGCCCAACTAATATTATATTTTCATTATTGATGTCAGGTTAATTGTTTTTGGTACTTTACAGTGTGTCTCATCAGTTTGACTATCCTATTTTCCCAGGTTGTGTAGATCGATTTGTGTAGTGTATTGCAGATAAGTTGTAGCACAACAATTTATACAGTGTGAGTAGACTTATTGTGAAACTGTAGTGCCACATCTCCATTCACATTTTTCAGTCGAGGCTTGGAAGCAGTTCTCTAGAGGTTAACACTGTATTAACAGCTTCTGCTACTCCAGCTCTATGCAGTGTTTGATTGGAATACCTCCTGTTTGATCATCTGAAGCTACTTAGTTTACTGGAGCATCCACCATGCAGTAGATCTAGGCAGTCCTGTGGGTTTGCACTTCATCTCTCCCCTAATCTCCTGGCGATTGCAGCTGAATACTTTATTGATTCAGTCCTCTGAGCCGATTTCTATAATTGATACTGTTTGAAGTTTAAAACTTAAAAAAAATCTGGATTGAGTCAATACTGCCTTCCAGCCTACTTTAATTCAGCAGTGTTATGCAGGTCTCAATAAAAACCTTAGCGTCCAAATGACTCAAATTAAGGATGCTCATTAACATAGCATGGGTTAATATACTGTATTTTTGTTGGCACTAGTGTTACTAATTGTTTGAAACTTGCTTGATCATGGGAATGAATACAAAAGGGTTCTAATCCATGGTGTAAAACATCTGGGAATGACAGTGTCAAGTGTTTTGCTGTTTTGGTATCTCTTGAAATATATATATCTCCTTTTTCCAAGCGTAGCTACTTTTTAGGCAGCTTTTGGGGTTTGCCTTCATCCTGGGTGCCCAGCCTCACGCCTCCAATTTCCACCTCTGCCCGGTTGAAGGCTCCTCAGAGACGCTTGGCTGGAGCTCTGGGCCGCTGGGCCTTTGGACCTCTGAGTCCTCCACTTCTGTGCTTTGGGTAGAAAAAGAGGGAGCTGCTTTATTCAGCCCTGCCCATTCTCGGCCCCAGTCCACCACACCGTACACTCCTACCTGCTCTATACCTCAGAAGAGCTTTCAAGTGCTCTTTGAAAGGGGAAAAAAAGCAGAAAAGGGAAGAAATCAGAGACCGTGCTCTTCCAGGCGCTCAATAGCATGGCACTAGCCTCTCTCAGCTCCCATGACACCACTTTCCCGCCTTCTTCTCTGTTCTTGGGTGTTTCAGTTCATTTTTCTGTTTTTTTTTCTCTCTCTCCTCCTTCTGTCTTCTCTCTGTTACAGCCTCGTCTTCCCCCTGACTGCCTTCTTGTCTCAGGCATTGGTGTTATTTATGGCATTTTCTTAGTGTTAGAGCTGAATTTGCCATAATCCCGGGCAATTTTTTTTAGGGCTGTCCCGAATATCACTTTTGTGGCTTCGGTGAGAAGATTTCAAATATATTTAAAGCTTTGAAGGGGGAGGGGAGTTCAGTACCTGGGACAGCGCCGCACCTAGGCCTACACACACACACCCCTCCTCCCCTACACACACAACAAACAGCGCGCCATCCATTTTTGGCGTTATGCATATATAATAATAATACAAAAAAAAGAATGAAGCATTCAAATACTGATTTGGAAATTGATTACCGTGGCAGCAATCGAAGCGTAGAAGCATTCGGGTCATGTGTATGTGGATTTTTAGTAGTACAGTTGCCTTTTGTATTTGGCCCACGAGAATGAAATTGATGAAGAATGAATAGATCACATCTGTATATTAACAGTTTGGCAGTTGATGGGGAATCATACCTGTCACAAAAACCTGCTCAGCTGCACCCCAAGGAGTAAATCTTTTGTCCACTGCCCACACTGGCCAACATAGCAAAGGAGCCAGTGCTGAAGTTAAATAAAATATTGCCGTCAGGCCATGAAGATAATTAGTCTTGTCTCATCTCCTCTCTCCCTTGCAATTTAATGTGACCCCTTTATGTTTTATGGATGCCAGCATAAACCCCTTCACTCCTAAAATACCTTCTAGATATGAGAGGGGAAGTGTATTGTAAACTAATTGCTCTATATTGGACAGTAGCCACTAGAGATATTGTAAGTTGGTGTTATTGATGATAATATTGTGTGTGTGTGTAATGAACACACACATGCACGCAGACTATAAGAGCATCTATGAATGTACACTGTCAAAACTAATTCCCGTCCCTCTAACATCTTAACTGTTATAAAGCAGAGACAGTGCTTGGGAAAGCTGTGATTTGAAGACATAAGCCCCAGGCTCTTCATTCCACTCTGCTTCTGAACTCCCCTCATGCTCCCTGATACCGAGACACATTATAAAGTCCCTCCCTGTAGCTCTCCTCTTATCTTTGCCTGCTATAAACCTATCTCCGAGAAATAGGACAGGGTTAAGGTTTGAAGTAATCAGTTTCTTTTCATTCTTCCATGAAACATATGCCTACTTTGTAACAAGGGAATCACTAATTATAGACTTGTACAGGAAAGATAATACATTTGTAGTGATTGCTTTGTAGCCAGTGCTGGGGCTGTGTCTCGACAGTGAATGTGTACTGTAATGACGGCTTTATCTTGCCCCAATACTCCTATACAAAGCCCTGTAATTATGTTTGATGCCCACAGAATGGCAGACCAACACTGGGGCACTGGCCATTGTCAGGGAAAGAAGTACCAAACTTCTATTAAAACTATTTTGCTCTATGATTGGATTTCGGTACATAGGTTACTGCGTGGGCAATGGCATGCTTGACTGGCAGTAGGCATGCATGCAGTATAAACAAAGTCAACACAAATGAATACATGGAAAGGTCTGTTGCGAAGGCTCATAGGTCAGATCCTCAGTGCAGCCGTTTCCACTCAGCAGTCTTTGCAGACTGTTTACACATAGATGGATGACTTAGAAGCCATATAAGTCATAATGTGTTAAGATTGAGTTTATATTTTGAACAATGAAAATATACCACCGGTAATTATAGCTCGTGATCATAACACTGGGGGCAGAGTTTGCTGTACTTCTTTTGTTTTTTAACATTGTACAGTTGTCCATGTAGTGTCACAGTATCTGTCCAACCTCACACCTTTTCTCAGCAAGGTTGTTTTACAGCTCCTTCTAAAGCAGTGTCCCAGCCCCAGTATTGTGATTTAAATGTTTTGAGTGTATATTTTGTTTGAGTATCTACTGTATTTCCATTTGTTTGGTTGTGTGTGTATATATATATATAGTCCATAGGGCTGGGCGATATGGACCAAAAGTCATATCCCGATATATTTTGGCTGAATATCGATATACGATATATATCCCGATATTTTTTTCCGCAAAGTGAGAGCAAATGTTCAGTCAAAGCCAAAATCAAATATGACATGTCACAAGTAGTTTCATAGAAACAGTTGCAAAATCAAATAAATAATAAACCGGTTTCTTCACCTGGTTCATGATTAAATGCTCAGCTGTTCAAATAATAAAATGTAAACCTAAATACTGTATAACAGGAGTACCTTTTTTGAAATCAAAGCTCCATATTTGTGATTCGTTCCAAAGGTCAATTAAGCTTTTGATATTAATATAATCTACTTTGTTCAAAATGTAATGCCTCATGCCTGTAAGCCTAGGTTTATAGTCCCATTCTTCCACTTGATACTGCTTCCACTTAAGTAAACTAAAAGATGAACTATCGACTACAAAACAAAGAAACTAATTAATGTGTTAATACAAAGAATATTTATTATGATCGGTTCACAGATCTGAGTCCAAACGTAAACTTCACCCTTCTGAACTAAGAGTTTCTGCTTCAAGGTGAAGTTTAAAACAGACTGAAATGTCCAGGCTCATTCCTCCACTATTTATTTCTGTATGTATTTATGCGTTACATGTAATTTTAACGGGCACTGAGCTCCAGATCCTGCAGCCGCAGACGGTCTCTGCTGCTCCGCTGCCGCCGGAGCTCAGATTGCTGGTCGAAGGCGGCATACATAATCATAAAACACATTGTCACCTGTTAAATGTTATTCATTGCTGTTTGTTCTTTTCATTTCCTCTATCGAACATAATTAAGCAGTACAAAAGTCCGGCATCTTTAGCGTTGATCTGAATGCTTCGGACCCCTGTTCCAAGATGGCGGCGGTTTTGACGTATGTTTAGAACCTCAAGGCGACATCTGTGTATATATCTATGGGAGCAAGGATCACATTTGAACTATATCGATATATGCGATATGGTCTAATTCCATATCTCATTTAAAAATATATCGATATATTTTTTATATCGATATATCGCCCAGCCCTAATATATATATATATATATATATATATATATATATATATATATATATATATATGTATGTATGTATGTATGTATGTATGTATGTATGTATGTACACCTGTTTTCATGTGCAAAGGTGCTGTTTGACTGCACATTCGATGAACAGTTCATGCTTGCTTGTTGTTTTGAACCCGGAGGTCAAGGAGAGATAAGAAGGTCTCTGTCTCCCTCACGCTCACCCATTTTTCCTTTTTCTCTGTCTCTCTGTTTCCCACATGTAGCGAGTCAGGCAATGCAGCGTCATCCAGCCGTGAAGCCATTTGGCGGTGGGGAGGAGTGGGCCATCTGAAGGTCAGTTTGAGGCACAGACAGACATACTCAGGTACATACATACAGAAAATCATGCCTCCATTAGCAGTGGCTCTGTTTTCCATGGGGGAGACGCCAGGGATTTGGTGGCATATGCTGAAGCCCCTGGCAGCCTTGTGACATAGCACTTACTGTAGAGACGGCAGGCCAAGGACTGGTTAGGGGCCACCCAGAGGCTGTGTCCTGAGGCAATGCTACTGGGCTGGGATGGACAGTGGGTCTGATTGGCTCTCCAGTTAATCTACTATTCCTATACTAACCTAAAACCATTTATAATCTTTTGTGATAACTGTAGAATGGGCTTTTAAACAGCATCAGGGTACATTTTCATAAACTCCATAAAGGACCATTTCTTTCTATCTTCACACTAGGGCTGGGTTATATGGCCAATATATTCTTTCTTGATCAAGGTCTCTTTTATTTTCAAATATAACAAACAAAAGATATACAATTCACACATGAAATAGTCAAGTCTAGTTCCTGTCCATACAAACAACCCAAACAACTCCCCACTGCCCCCCACCCACAGGTACTGGACCCCCAGCAAGTTTCCATACATCCTGACAAGCTCAAATATGAGTCTGCAGATTCATACATATACAATTCAAATAACTAAGTAAATAAAAGAAAAAGACACCTTCAATAAATAATAAAAAATTATTATAATAATAATAAATAAAGAAAAAAGAAATAAAGAAAAAGTATGCTCACACAATTGGGTTCAATATATTCTTTCTTGACATAGGTGATTTTATATCATGATTTTCATATCTTGATATTGTATCGTTATATATGTGTGTGTGTGTGTGTATGTATGTATGTATATATATATATATATATATATATATATATATATATATATATATATATATATATATATATATATATATATTAGGGATGCAAATTATCGATTAATTCATCATTAGTTGACTGACTTTATCGATCGATTAACGATTAACTGATACGCGGCTTTTTTCCTGAGAATGTAAATTTCTCACGGTATCAATAGTGTCTTTAACATAAAAAGCAAAATATTGCTTATATACTGAATAAAAATGCATGTTATATTGCTCAGTTGATGTTTTATTGTACCAGTTGGGATACGGTACAGATAATGGCATTTATGTAGTTTAACAAAATAAATTATGCCCAGCCTGGTTGAGTTTGTCAGCTAAATTATCAGCTGTTTGTATGTTCTTGGTTAGCCTCCACCGGGAAGCTAACCTTAGTTTAGCTAACAGCTAATTCGGCTAACCGCTAGCTGACAGCTAGATTCAGTCTAAAATAACGTTAAGTCAAACTTAATGGGAAAAGCAGGCTACAGCTAAATTAAGACTTTACATCCATCCATCCATCCATCTTCATCTGCTTATCCGGTATCGGGTCGCGCACCTAATTTAAGACTTATAACAATAAAGACAGATATTGAGTGATTGTATTTTAAATGAGCACAAGTAAAGTAGAACTGACGTAACAGCTGTTATATATGTTAACATTTATTTTCAAGTTTTATTTTGAGGGTCTTTTAAAGTTATTACATGCTGTCTCAGCTAGCGGTTAGCCGAATTAACTGTTAGCTAAACTAACGTTAGCTTGGCTGTCGACCGGAAGCGTGGAACAGATCGTGCAGTGTTGTGAATCCTCGTACAACAGCGCATGCGCGAACATTTTGCGCATGTGCGGAACGGATCGCGCATGTGTCGCGCATGTGCAGAACGGATTGTGCAGGCAGAACGGATCGTGTGCCGACAGTTATGGTTGACGACGACGGTCGCAGCGTAGCCTTGAAGGCTTAGTTGGGGGCTTAAAACACCATCAAACCGCAGAGCACAGCAGCTGAGCAGACCGATAGCAAAGAGGACGACTCGGGCAGTCTGCTAACTTTTTGCTCCCTCTAATATAACCAATATAAGCTGCTCCGTTTAGGCTACACAACGTGCATGCAGGCCGAAATTCAACCGTGCGGTCTTGTTGCGATAAAGCTATAAGCAGAAGGAATATCCGCCAGCTGCTAGGCTAATGTGCAATGGTAAACGCACAGAATATGGTACACGCACATAGCAGAGCTTGCAAACTGTGGCTTTTTTGTCAACAACGCGAACGTTGTCAACATAATTCACTGGAAATCCCAAATACTTCATTCCTCCTCCTCTTTCACACTTCAGTAAAAGAGGAGGGGGCTGAAGTTCTGTCGATGGGTCTCCTGCATCTGCAGTTGCCATGCTATCTTTTGACTGGCTGTAGCTAAATTAGAGGAGGTTGACTGACTCGCAGCACTTCAACACGTGTGTGTTTTTCCACTTGACAAGCTGACCGGATGTGACATGGGGGTGTGGCAGTATCGACGATTCCATATTTTTATTCGATATCCAAGATTGTGACTTAATTTCGATTGATTTTGATTTAAAATAGAAATTTTGACACCCTTAATATATATATTTATATCTCACAAAATGGCATGTTTTCTGGTACTTCAATAAATAAAGTCTATAACAAATAGCCACATGGTTAAGCCCACTTTTTGTATACTCCTTGTTAATTCAATACTGACAAATGAAAAGTACCAGTATTTTCTTATTGTATTATGATCTTTAGTGCAGAATAAACATAACTTGCAAGGATCAGAACGTAAAGCGGCATCCAAATTATGTAAATATTGCCGTAACGCAGTGTTGTTGTTTTTTTTTTTTTACATTGGGATAGAAACAATATATAAAAATATATATGATAAACATTTTTTATATCGTTTTGACGATATACTGTATGTCATATCGTCAAGCCCTACTTCGCACCACTAATCCTTGACCTGTTGGTGGTTAGTGTGCATTGACTAGGGGAACTTGATAGTAGTACAATATTGTTTTGGGAAGGAGAGTTTTCAACTCAATGCTTGTCAAAAAATTTCCCAGGAGGGCATTAAAAGTTGTCTTTAAAAGAGTTTTTATTGTAGTTGGACTGTAGTAGAGTAGTATAATTTTGCTTCATCTACCTCCAGTTTTGTATTTCAATTATCTGTAAAAATTTCCCCTTGGTCCTCTGGAGTGTTGTTTTTTTTATAGGTGCATTTAGTGGGGAATGTTTTATAAATCTGTGAAAACTCTGTATCCCAATGCGCATATGCATATTTAATGACTCAGTTAAGCAATGTCATGGTTGTGTATTATTAATAAGATTGGTGAAACATTTGCAAACTGCAGTGCTTTATATATGTAGTGTCTTCCTATAACTTGCAGCCCAACATACCAAACAAAAGCAATATAGAAAAAGCCATATTTGATTCAAGCCTGTTAATTAACCCTAAACCAAAACTAAATTATAACTCTTTCGAAAGCCTTGTTCTTAATCTTCAACATCCAACACGGAAATCAGTACAGCCAATTATATTTGTTGTTGTCTACCGAGCTCCAGGTCCGTATTCTGAATTTTTATCTGAATTCTCAGAGTTTTTATCATGTGTAGTCCTTAAATCAGACAAAGTACTTATTGTAGGTGATTTTAATATCCATGTGGACGTTGACAGCAATAGCCTTACTACTGCTTTCAACTCATTACTGGATTCAATTGGTTTCAGTCAGAGTGTGCACAAGGCGACGCACTGTTTTAACCACACCCTCGACCTTGTGCTGGCATATGGTATTGAAATTGAGGATTTAATAATATTTCCGCAGAATCTGGTATTATCAGATCATTTTTAATTACTTTTGAATTCTTGTTACCTGACCATACTAAACCAGATAGCAGCTTCTACACTAGATGCCTATCTGACAGTGCTATAGCTAAATTTAAGGAAAATATTCCTACAGCATTCCAGTCTATGTCGTGCCTTAACATAACAGAGGACCTCTATGTTAACCTCAGTCCCTCTCAAATTGATACATTTGTAGACGGTGCTTTCGACTTGCCTACGGACGACCTTAGACTCTGTCGCTCCTCTCACAAAGAAGACGATAAAGCAAAGAAATTAGCTCCTTGGTATAACTCCCAAACTCGCAAATTTAAACAAATCTCACGAAACATCGAAAGTAAGTGGCGCTCCACCAAAGTGGAGGAATCCCGTTTGGAATGGCAAGACAGTCTGAAAACCTATAGGAAGGCCCTAAGAAAGGCCAGATCAGACGTATTACTCATCATTAATAGAAGAAAACAAGAACAACCCAAGGTTTCTTTTTTCAGCACTGTAGCCAGGCTGACAGATAGTCACAGCTCTACTGAGCCATCTATTCCTCTAGCTCTGAGTAGTGATGACTTCATGAGCTTCTTTAATGATAAAATTATAACAATTAGAGATAAAATTCATCATCTTTTGCCCTTAACTTCTAACAGTTCATCTTTAAATGCAGGACCGCTAGAAAGAACGACGACTCCGACATATACTTGGACTGCTTTTTATCCTATAGACCTTCAACAATTAATGTTAAAGATATCCTCAGCTAAGCCGTCTACCTGTCTCTTAGACCCCATCCCAACGAGGCTACTCAAAGAAGCGTTACACGTGGTAAACACTTCATTATTAGATATGATCAACATGTCCTTACTAACAGGTTATGTACCGCAGTCATTTAAAATTGCTGTGATAAAACCTCTTCTGAAAAAACCCACCCTAGATCCTGAGGTCTTAGCAAACTATAGACCTATATCTAACCTTCCCTTTCTATCCAAGATCCTTGAGAAGGTAGTTGCTAATCAGTTATGTAATTTTCTACATAGCAACAGTCTATTTGATGATTTTCAATCAGGATTTAGAAAGAATCATAGCACAGAGACGGCACTGGTGAAAATTACTAATGACCTTCTAACAGCTGCAGACAAAGGATTTGTCTCCATTCTTGTTCTACTAGATCTTAGTGCTGCATTTGACACTATTGACCATACCATCCTGTTACAGAGACTGGAACACTTAGTTGGCATTAAGGGAATCGCACTAAGCTGGTTTAAGTCCTATTTCTCTGAACGATCCCAATTTGTTAATGTTAATGATAAACCCTCCAAGCACGCTAAAGTTAGCCATGGCGTTCCTCAAGGCTCAGTGCTTGGACCAATTCTATTTTCCTTATATATGCTTCCTATAGGTAATATTATTAGGAAACACTCGATTAACTATCACTGTTACGCAGACGATACCCAATTATATCTGTCAATTAAGCCAGATGAATGTGGTCAGTTAGCAAGACTTCAAACGTGTATTGAGGATATAAAATCCTGGATGACCCACAATTTCTTGATGTTAAACTCAGACAAAACTGAAGTTATTGTGATAGGACCAACGCACCGCCGAGCTTCTTTTTCGAAAGATATAGTTACTCTGGATGGTATTACCCTGGCCTCCAGCACTGCTGTCAGAAATCTAGGAGTTATTTTTGATCAGGATATATCCTTCAACGCCCACTTAAAACAAACCTCAAGAATAGCCTTTTTCCATCTTCGTAACATTGCCAAAATTAGGAATACCCTGTCTCAAAACGATGCTGAAAAACTAGTCCATGCATTCCTTACTTCTAGACTAGATTACTGCAATTCCTTATTATCAGGTTGCCCAAATAAGTCCATTAAGACTCTCCAACTGATCCAGAATGCTGCAGCACGTGTTCTGACGAGAACTAAGAGAAGAGATCATATTTCTCCTGTATTAGCTTCTCTGCATTGGCTTCCAGTGAAATATAGGATTGAATTTAAAATCCTCCTCCTGACTTACAAAGCTCTAAATGGTCAAGCACCATCATACTTAGAAGAGCTTATAGTACCTTATTGTCCCACTAGAGCACTGCGCTCCCAGAATGCGGGGCTACTTGTGGTTCCTAGAGTCTCTGGAAGTAGACTGGGGGCCAGGGCCTTCAGCTATCAGGCACCAGTATTATGGAACCAGCTCCCAGTTGGGGTTCGAGGGGCAGACACCGTCACCATATTTAAGAGTAAACTGAAAACCCTCCTCTTTGATAAAGCTTATAGTTAAGGAGTGAGGAGTTGCAGCGTCCGCCTAACCCGGCCCACCTGCTTCTCCTCGTAGTCATCAGTTTTATATACTGTATAATTAATAATCTAGCGAGAGTAGAGGGAGGCAGGCCAGTACAGCCCGATCCGGTTGGGGAGAGTTCTAGCCCGACCAGGCACCTCTCTTTAACCTGCCTCTCTTAGTTATGCTATTACAATTCTAGACTGCCGGGGAGGCTGTTCCTCCCTAAGACACACTGAGCTGCTCTCTCCTCTCTACTTGTTACTTTTGTATGCATCCTGTCCCAGAAATGCTTGTTACTAATCTAGCTCTGGGGAGTTTACTCCCCGTAGTCCTTATGTTTCTTCTTGCATTCTCTGCATTTCCCGGCCGCATCCTGCTGCGTCCTGCTGCATCCGCAGCCTCCACCCGTGCTCTGCAGCGCCACGTTACATCCCGCAACGCCCTGCTGTGATGCTCCTATGCACAGAGTAGTCAGGATCCGGTATAGGAGACTGCACTACTCAGTATGACACGATGTGCCCTGCTATGACATGAACTTCCACGATAACCTTCGAAGTCACTGTGACTTCTAATGTGACTATTATCACCACTGTTCATCGCACCCCCAACCGGCCCTGTCAGACACCGCCTACCAAGAGTCTGGGTCTGCCGAGGTTTCTTCCTAAAAGGGAGTTTTTTCTTGCCACTGTCGCAATAGCCACTGCTAATGCTTGCTCTTGAGGGAATTACTGTAATTGTTGGGGTTTTGAAATTTATAGAGTGTGGTCTAGACCTACTCTATCTGTAAAGTGTCTCGAGATAACTTTTGTTATGATTTGATACTATAAATAAAATTGAATTGAAAAAATTTAATTAACGAAACAACATATTATTCTTAAATTAGGAGTGTCATATAGGAATTTATAGGAATGATAATTCCATCCATGTGTATTTGATTGGCCAAGAGGAATTCCATGAGTTCTGATGTACAGTATAACAAGACTGGGACATTGTATATGTGTATTATTCTATGAACTGTATGTATCAGCACAGATGTAATTATCTTCAGCATTTGGCCTGCAGCATTTTGTCTACAACTCAGTTAGAGCTGTACAGTGCAGCAGTTCTCCCTCTCCTCTGCTGTTTCTCAACTATGCTCATTCCAAATAGAATGAGCAAAATCTGTTGTTGGCTGCCTTGGTCTTAAAGTTGGATCTTGCTTTGCTCTTGTTGACTTTGAGTGGGTAATATTCCACAATATGGAAGATAGATAAGTGTGTCTGCTTTTTAACTGGGCAGTTCCAAGACAACGCGGTGTGAAGTTGTCTTCATTAGGACCCCGTTAGACCTTGTTTCACCTGACTGACTGACAGACTGGCCGTGATGAGGCTCCATTAAACTGCGGCACAACTCTCTGTGGACTGCCCATTTACTGAAGGGCCCTCTTTCTCTCTTCCTCTTCCTCTCTTTCTGTCTCTCTCTTGCTCTCTCTTGTTCTGTCTGACCAGGCTAACCCCAGGAGCCCCCTTAACCCACAGTGGTTGAAAGCCCAGTCAATCAGACGCAATGATGTTACACTCCTCTCCAATGAATAGCCTTCACCAGTCATCAGAGAGATTGTCTGTGTCTGGAGGCTGATTAGGAGTTCATCTCAAGTAGGTTCATCTCAATTTACTGTCCGTCTGAAGAGAGGAGCTTGCTATTCTATAGCTCTGTCCTCAACATGATTCCTTTACCGTGGTGCAGACACACCTGTAATGAGATAATAGCATGGCTTACCACCTTTTATACTGCCCCTTTTCTTATGGACTTGTTCAGCCCACAAAGCAATCCCTGTGTATAGACAAATGTGAAAGTGACATTTGCATGTCCTTGCAAATGATATTTGATTAGGCTGACCTCAGAAGCTGTTGGATTCTTTGAACAGCATTGTTTACTTAATATCAACATTAGTTTGGGGGAAATAGAACACAATTTTCTCTGTGAAGAACACACAATGATATTGTCTCCTCCAGTATTTGCACCACATTGTGCTGTCAAATGTAAAGGTTAATTCTTGAAAGTATTTAAGTCAAAAACCAACCTTTTTTCTTTACTAAGCCCTTGTATAACAATGATGAACAGTACATTTCTGCTCCTATAGACACTCACAAAATGAGGTCCTTGTCAAGGTTGTGCCAGGACAGATAGAGAGGCTTTGAATTACTGTTTTTGGAATCCCTCCTGTGACACACTTTCAAGGAGAGATGAAAATGGCGTATATGGCATCGATCGACATAATGCATTTCTCCCCGTAGCCAGAGGGAGGTGAATGGGGAAGGCAGGCTGGATGGTAAACTCAGGAGTAACTTGGTGTAAAGAGGTTAGCGGGCAAAGGATTTGATCATGCTCGGCCATTTGGTTTAGCGTTGAAGGATGTTGCATGCAGCAGTGTCAGCCACTGAGTGCCCATCAAGCCAGACAAGTCAATAAGCCCCCATCACCTCTCATTGGTTACCCAGAGTGATGCGCTATTGGAGAGACACAAACCAAGTTCACTCCCTCCCCCCTACCCCTGTCTTCACCTGTCAAGTGATATATAGGCAGCAGGGAATCAGCCTTTCCTTATAGCACTCAACAGTTCAGCCAGCAGCACTCGCATCGACAGCCTTCAAAACTCTTCCACTCTAAAGTGTATTATCACTCACTCTGATGTGATTGTGGGCCTCTCCTGAGCGGTCTGTTGTGGTGTCTCTGCCAGATAGCTGCTACACCAGGTCATCCTGTAGTCCAACAGCTGTGATTTGCCAGCAGGATGAGGGTAGCTTGCGATTTAAAACAATCAGAAACAGCTATAGCTTAATTTGGGTTGTCGGTGTTAACTGCTATCAATAGCTTGCTATGCAAAACAAGTTGACAAGTTTTAGACATACAGTGTAATGATCTCCTTACAAATTTGATTATATGTGTGTTAAAGCACCAAGAGAGTGGTGAATTTACAAAGGCTGTATTGGTGGGTAGTTCAGAGAGCTGGCTGTACTTTTGAAGCTCAAAGTCAGTAAAGTAGAAATTGAAGGCTGTATCCATGTTCTATGTATCTCTCTGGAATTACTTAACATTTCCTTCTCATATCAGAGAACATGAAATATATGCCGAAGAAAAGAAATATGACCCCACTCTTTTTATTCTCCTCAGTTGCTCCCTTTCTTTCTCTGTATCTTTCCCTCTGCTCTCATCTCTAATTTTCCCTACCACTTTATTGCTCTTTTCCTCTCATACACTCCTCTTGCCACATACTTTATGTGAGATGAAAAGTAAAATCTAGAAAACCCCTTCCGCTCGCCCTCGGGCTGCTCCCTTTTTTATACTCCTCGTAGTGCTTGGAGTTTGGAATAGGTATGGAATAGGTAGGGAAGAAGAGAGACACAGAGAGAAGAATAAACAGCCGGCTGTGATAGTGAAAGCAGACGGTCAGGCTCTGGCACCTGTACAGGCTTTGTTGTGTAGTTTGGGCGCTTTGGGACCAAGCTTGCAAGATACCATTGGATTCTCTCTTAACAGGCTTATACAAGACTGTTTATGTGGGAATAAAAGCAGTGACTGTAAAATCCCATTTTCAGGACATTGCAACATAAACAGTGAATTATAGGGCCGATGAACGGTCAAACAACTGCTCTCTCTTTTTTTCTCTAGCCTATCTACAATATCTATTATATACAGTATATTGTCATCTTACCAGATATAATTTTCCCTTAATTTAACTTACTAGAAATAAAATGAAACAGGGCTAATATGGAGAGGAAAGTGATTATTTGATTCTGTGACAAAACCATAAATCAGTGTTGTCATTAATTCATTAATAATGCATCCATGATGTCCCTTTCTACTCGGTTAATTTTTTGTTGATATATTTAAAGACTAATAATCTCCATTGTATTGTAAACACACAAATGTAATACTTTAGCCTCAGACTTTCCCTGAGTAACAGCACTGTGCTGGTGCTGAGGCTTAGGATCTCAGTGCAGCTGATAATTAGTGGTGGAAGCAACTTTTTCTCATTACTGTAACAAAGTCGTGTTTGTTTAGTTTTTGTTAGTATTTTTAAAAATCCTTAATTTTTACTTAAGTACATTTTCTTTATTTTTTTATTTTTTGGGGCTTTTATGGCTGAAAGGGGAAAGAGGGTGACGACATACAGCAAAGGGCTGCAAGTTGGATTCAAACCCAAGGCCAGTGCCAAGGACTCAGCCTACTTGGGGCGCACACTCTACTGGGTAAGCTAGAGGTCGGCCCTTATCTAAGTACTTTTCATCACAAGTATCGTATTTTGCTACATTTTAAGTAGGGCTGTCCCAAACGATCATTTTTTAAACGATTAATCTAGCGATATAATTTTTCAACAAAAGACAAAAAAAAACTATCTAATTACTTGCACTGAGACAAAAAATGCGTTGGCCCACCTATCTACAGCCAGGGTAGACCGTGATATGCCCTATTTCAACAAACGGTGTATTCCTTTAAGTCGCATCCGTTACAGAGTAAAACAAAAGTCACATTAAGTTGTGAGAATGGAAGAGAAGAAACAGATAAATGAGCAGCTGCAGCAGAAAAGAAGCTGCTGTTGTGTCTGCGGCTGCAGAAGGGCAGAGCGAGCAAAGTACTCTTTCCACCTCTGATGATAATATTTCCTTTACACACGGTAACAATATGCTCCCTGGATTTGTAGATACTTTCTTGCTTTCACCTGGGACTATATGTGAAGTCTAAACATGTTCCTCACTGATAAAAATGATGTGTCAGAAAAAGCAATTTCTCTTTTTAATTTCTCTTTTAGATCATTTTGTGTAGTTTTACAGGGATATTGATGGGGTGTTGTAACTTACTCTTACAAAGTTAAAATACTAGTAGTTACTTTGCAGTTTTGATATTTTCGCATACTTCTGCATCAGCTGAAACCATATGCTGGACTGAGCTCAACACTGCCTGGCTGGATGCTGCACACATGGCTAGGGTTTACTTGGCTTCACTCCCAGTAAGTGAAAGGCTCGGTCTGGTACATCTTTCTATGTGAAACCATGCAGGGGTTAGGGCTGTAAAGCCATCTGATCAGGTGTGATGTGTTAAGATGTTACAGCTTAGATCTGGTGTGATCAGGGACCATGAAATATCTTGTCTGCCGTGAGCTTTTCATCTCCTTACTATAACAAACAGAGTTTGATGTATATAAATTTACTGCAGCCTCTTAAACCTCAGTTCATCTGAACAGTCCTTTGTTGGGCAACAATTTTCCAGATGTTTTTCCATTGCAACTGGCCTTTCTAGCATTACTAGGTAAGACTGTGTTTTGTGTCCGTCCTACAAAAGGAGTCCAGGGCTCATGAAATCAACTATTTTTTATAGTCTCCCGGCTTCCTCTTGTAATTAATTAAATGGAATTTAACTACTAATGAGGAAAGTAACAGACGGTGATAGTATACCCTCACAGTGTGTATGCTCAACATGCTGAATGCACGTCCATTGAATTGGAGAGCAGGTTACAATCAAAAAACGTGGACTAATCTGTTTTTAACAGTTGTAAGCCTGTAAAAAGTTGATAACCATTGTCCCAAAATGTGGTGAATGTGTAACTAGACCAGTTTAGCTCCGTGTAGGGGTGGGTTTATTTAAGGAGTATGATGTGAACATCAGAGGCACATTGTGTGCCTATGTAATTGTGGTTTGTGACTCAGGGCACACTGCCCAAGATCCACAGCAGCATGTGCAGAGAGAAATAAGACCTCTTAGACAGACCCCATCTTGTGGTGAAAGACTCAATAACATATACCTTCACACGCTCAAACGCATCTCTCAAAAACTGCACCCACAAGCTGCATCAGTTCACGGTTTTAATAACGTCAAATTAGATCAGTGTATAAATAGTATTAAGGACACCGCCATTCATACTTTCTGTCGTCCTCCTGTCCGAGACATTTAACTATACATCGACCTTACAAAGTCAAGACTCAACAGTGTCAGTTACAGGGCAAAAGATTTCCAAAGTGACTCAAATATCAAAAATGTTTTTGAATCGGATCATGTGGTGTTGATAAGCAATCTGCATAATTACAGTATTTTGTCACTACATGTTACACTGAAAACACATGAAGATGGGACATTTCCATACCTACATTCTCAAAATGTTACTTTTAATTTAACCCCCCCCCCCCCCCCCCCCACACACACACACACTAATAATTAGGGCTGTCAAAATTTCTTTAAAATTACGTTAGAATATTCCCTCTAAAATAACAACGAATATTCAAACTATTCGAACATCTGGTTGCGCATGCATCCAAGGTGGCGCGCGACATCGTGACGTCAAAATTATGCAATATCCGGCCGAGCCGACGTCGCGCACGGCTCTTTTTTTGAGTTTGCCCACAACAGGACTCTCAGAGTGACTGCAGGTCTCTCTGGTAAACTTACTCTGGTTAAGATGAGCTCTTTTATGGTGAATGAAGGGCTCGATCTGACGAAGTAGGTCAGTGAATCACATCGAAGCATTGACGGCAATGCTGCTTCCAGTTCGGCCGTTGTTTACCTTTTTCTTCTTCTTCTAGTCCGTAGAAAGGGCAGCGTCGGTAGCATTTGCTCATTAGCGCCACCGCTGTTCAGGAGAAGACTGCAGCTAGTGTCGCGACCACCAGCGCAGGTATAAACAGTCACGGCGATCTCATGATGTCACATTTGTATGCGCCAGCTGGGCTGCGTCTCGTTTGTAACGGCTTTCAGGCGCGCTAGTAAAGCAGACAGCCAGACAGCTTCTGCTACCGCGAGCGTTTTTTTTCCACTGTTTTTTTTCTTTTTTTATTCGAATATTAATTTTCACCTTCGAAATTCGTTTTTTTAAAACTATTCGAATATATATTCGAATTTAGAATATTCGTTGACAGCCCTACTAATAATCACCTAAATTAGATTATTTATTTATTTTTTACACCACAGGAAGATCGGTGAAAAAGATGTGTGCGTGTCTACACTGTCCTCTGACTCTAAAGTACCTTTAAATGAAATCCTTGCTCTGGTGCCAAGGTTCCGCTCTGCTCTGTAGTGAAGTGTATGCCAGCCATCACGTAAAGACACTCGCTAGATTTGTGGCTTATAATCAGTGGGTGTTCAATATTTACTGTGTTTATTATAGTCTTACAAATATTAAAATTATGGTTGAACCACCAACTTAATGTTTCCCTCAAATTTTCATTGAAGGTAAAGTTGTGGTTGAGGTAAGAAGCAGCATAAGGATGGTTGTGTTGATCACTGGGTCAGTCCATCTGTTCGTAAAAACTACCGCCAGACTGCTAAACTTTTGTTCCGAATATTTATGGTGAACCATGTTAAACTTATGGCGGTAACCACCGGGTCGCAGGAACCACTTTAAAAAACGTTTTGCGTTTTTGGGGAAATGGGAAGCTCTCTTGCAGGTAGGCTGTTGTCAGTTTGGTTGTTGCGCGGCGGTGTGAAACCAGCTTTAGGTCAGTGGGATCTAAAAAAAAAAAAAAAAAAAAAAAAATGGCTAGATTGCCATGAAATGTGTTGTGTGTTTATTCAGGGTCCACAGATGATGAATTATAATATTGTTGATGTCCCCATGGCTTTTCCATCACCATCAGTATAACATTTGTACATGAGACATATAACAATCTACAATTTCTGATTGCCATGACCCTTACTGAGCACATTCATGGTCCACATATTGCTTTACAATTTGTCACTCCATGAGCTTGACCTCAGGCCAACATTTTTACTTTGCATGCAAGATATTGCTTAATTAAATAGGGAGATTGCTGTGAAATTTGCAAAGTACATTCATGCTCCCAAGGAGATAAACTTGGTTTTAAAAAACCATCATTGTTTTTTTAAGGCATCTCAACAATATATTTTAGCCCTTTCTGGGATAAGCTTCATCAAAATAGCTAAATTGTCATTAAAGAGATTGTTATTGTAACACTTTTAATGAAGTTTCTTCAGCAGTAGTTGTTTGAACTAGTGCATTATTATTCAAATTAGGCTCTTCTCTTACGGATATACCATTGTGATGCTTTGCTTCAGCAGATCATATAGGGAAACTCAGTGTCCAGTTGGATGTCTGAGCACTGATGGTCACAGTCTGTGTTGTGATCCTCCATGTCAGAGGTTAAAAGGCACAATCAGGTACTCGCAGTGTGAGATCCAAGCAAGCTTCCTGGCATCCTTTTAGTACCTGTGCTTCCTCTGGGATCTCTTTCCACATCAGTATTCAAGTCCGCTGCCTCAGCCCCTTCTCATTTCATCCACCCCTGGACTTATTTTCATACTATGGGGGTATGATAGCCACTTAATAATTCATATTTAGAGTGTATACCCATGCACTGAGAAATTCTGATTCATCCTCCTGAGTAGCTGCCCACCCTCTTGCATCATTTAAGCCTCCAAGTTCTAGCTGTGGCTTATTCGTTCAGTCTGCGCAATGCTCTTTGGAGTAGAGCTGTCAAAATTTTTAGCGTAAGAGAGAAGTTTGTGTGGGTGGACAGGATCGTCTGTTTTCTTTTAGCCAGCATGCTTCTTTAAAGAGCTACAAGAGTTAGAGCAAACCCAGTCTGAGATCAACTTATAACTGTTCTAAGCTAGTGTCTTAGATCAGTTATAAGTTAACCTTAGACTGGGTTTGCTCTAACTGAACCAGTAGGGTGGCACAGTGTGACACATACCCAACCCCCCTTTGAAATCTGATTGAGGCTCTAAATCGTCTGCAATCACATTACAGGGCTCCAGACTAACTTTTTTCACTAGGAGCACAGTGGCACCCAACTGAAAACTTTCGGGGCGCAACCAGAAAATTTAGGGGCACATACCGTTAATCAACATGCTAACCAAATATTCACATTTCTACTAATTTCCACTAGATTACTAATAAACACTTTGATAATAGAAATTACAATGTGCTGTTTCAAATTTAGTTTCACATTTTATTGTGCACTTTTGAAGATGCAACATAAAAGGTAAACTGACAGCACCATCGCTGTCATGGCAGTAAATATTAAAAAAATATTCCAGCTCTAGTCTCCAGTCTACAATTCAACTTAAAATTAAAAATGCATTGTTTAGGCTACTAAACTAAAATAAAAAATAAAACCCCTCCCTCTCTCCTCCTCAACCCATCCCTACAACCTTTAGTTGAATAATTATTAATTTCTTACTCACTGTAATAGGGCTGGGCGATATGGTTGAAAACTGTATCACGATATAAGTTTTTCATATCGGTCGATATCGATAATTATTGATATTTTTTATGACCTATTTAAAATAAGGACCAGGAGAAAAATATATTAAATTTAAACATTTTTATTTTAAACTTAACCCTGCTCTGATTATAAAGTTGCTCAGTTATAAAAGCAGAAATGTCAACACAACCATGGAAAACACTCAAATAATTCAAATGTAAACAAGTCGAAAATTACAATGAACACTTAACAATTATCTCTTAACATTAAGGTGCAAAATTAAAGAATAAGTAAGAAATGCTTAATAAAGTGTCATAAAATAGTGCAAAGTGTTAGCTAAATATAAGAAACCTGAGAAGGAACTATTTTCTGCAGGTTTAGTGCTAGGTTGGTAACCTGGCTTCTGGACAGTGCTCAGCATGTCTGCCTCCGTTATTTCTTTTGTAGCGTTTAGTAAGGCGCTGACTCTCCATGGTGGTCTGCTGCTTGTGCCGTGTTGCAGCTGCAGATGTTGTTGGACGTTGATGGCGAATACGGCTGTGCTCCAAAGTGTGAGCGCTAAAGTGGTAAAACTAGTTTGTGGTCGTACCAGTGTTGGTGGGGACGACGGTCTGATTTACATTGGTCTGACTACGGTCAGACTTATAAAATCCCCAAACTGCCATACTGACTTTTCCTGTTTTATACTGTCTATGGTTTTATCAACGATTTCCTCGCCGCTGCGGGTACTCACTTTCCACTCCACGCCGGTTCTGTTATTGAAGAACACGAGACAGCGATGTGGCGCAACCAAACTTGATACTGTTACATGATTGGCTGTTAGAGTGTCACTCCCCACGTTGCTAGGTTGCCAGAGAGTGAGGGCCTTTGTTCATGCAACCAAACTTGATTCACAAACTCTGGTTTCTTCTGATTCGAACGTTTTATCGACCGCATTTTCTATTGATATTGATTATGTGTCTATCGCGATACATATCGTTATCGTTTTATCGCCCAGCCCTACACTGTAACTTGTATTCTTTATTCTTTTATTCTTGTATTTGTATATTATTCTTTTTTATTTTCATCATGACCGTTTTCAACTGCTCTTTAATGTTTCATGTAAAGCACTTTGAATTGCCTTGTTGCTGAAAGGTGCTGTAGAAATCAAGCTGCTTTGCCTTACAGCCTCAGCCTGTCAGTCAGTCCCCAGGGCAGATAAACCACAGTTGTGTCTGCTTGTCAGGAAGTGTACATCAACAGCACTGCGACCGCTTTCACCTCGCCGTTAATATCATATTGCATCAAACGCTGTCTGCGTGAAGTTTTGAACAATTGTAACCACACTTGCGGAGCGCCGCTCTGTCATATGCAGAGAAGACAGATAAGCTTGCGCTTACGAACTCTCAGGTACCGAAATTTCAAAAAATAGGGGGCGCACAAGTGCGACTGGATGTAAAATTCAGTAGCTGCCCTCAAATTTTGGTCGCAAAATACGACCATTTGGTCGCAGTCTGGGGCGCTGCATTACAGCACAGATGTGAAGACAACAGATCTGGCCAGTCAGCCAAAAACCAACATTGGTATCTATAAAAAAAACAATGAAAACACATCTACAAGTGTTTATTTGTTTTTAGACAAGGGTTAGAAGAACTGAGCTATTAGTATGATACAGTGAAACATTTCATGTTTCACTCATTAAATTACAAAGTACATATTACTACCCTGTCTATTTTCTGGCTAGAGATGTAAATAGTTTTAGAAAAACTCATTATGCAATTTACGAAAACTTTCCATTACATGACAAGAACTTTGTAGAATCAAATCTGTGAGGCTGTACAGTTTTTTTTAGTATCATTCCCTCTTTAAATTAATAAACTGATCTGTGAAAGTGGTTCATTACATTCATAATTTAAATGCTTACTTACCAAACCAGTATCTGTATCTGTTGATGCCTGAGGCCATTTGTAATATCTTAACAGATACATGTCAGAGGTGGCACTGTAAAGTTATAATTTCCTTCCAATTCAGGGGTGGCAGTAGCTCAGTAGGGAGTTGGGTTGGGAACTGGAGGGTCTCTGGTTCAAGTCCCCATATGGACCAAAGTATGGTGGTGGACTGGTAGCTGGAGAGGTGCCAGTTCACTTCCCGGGCACTGCCAAGGTGCTCTTGAGCAAGGCACCGGACCCCCAACTGCTCGGGGCGCCGGTCCATCGACAGCTGCAGATCCCTCACTCTGACATCTCTCCATTAGTGCATGTATAGGTACTGAGCATGTGTGTGTATTTCAGGCCCGTGTGTAATGTGTACTCTAACAACAGAGTGAAAAAACATTGTAATTTCCTTTTATTAATCCCCGGGATTAATAAAGTATAAATTATTATTATTATTATTATTATTATTATTATTATTATTAAAGGAATAATTAGAAATGTGCAACGTTTTAATATAAAATTATAGAACACAACATACAAGCTATCAATGACATAAGTATCAGAGAGCGCTATGGCTGAGTTGACACTCAGCCTTTAATCTATTGTTCTGATATTGAGTGGAACAAAATGTGAGAACAAAGTGTAATGTTTATAGTTATGTGATGGGACGCCAATGGTACCTGGCCTCTCATGGTTTTACATGTGGTGTCCAGATCAAAACACCATGATGGTTTCAGTTATGTGTGAACACATAGAAGCTTCACATCATTTATTCACAGACAGTTTTGAGAAACAGTGTGCGCTCTCGTACTTGTTTTCATCTTGGTTTCCCAATGTTTTTTTTGTGCATTTGTGCTTTGTTTGACTTTTGTTTGTATTTATTCCATGTTCTTGTCAACAAGTTGACCAGCTAGCCTTTTTATGAGTTACAATTACATGCCTGTTATGATCATTGCATGAATAATGAAAATGTTGGCTTACACAACGGCAGCACTGTATATTCTGCAGGCTTACAGTAATTCTTAGGACTCTGAGAGAGAGACAGAAAGGGAGAGCTGTTGGGGCCTCGCTCTTTACACTTTGTTCTTTTTCAAGTCCAACTTGTCAGAGAGAAAAAGATAAATATAGTTTATGACAAACCAAAATAAATGGGTGGGTTCAGAAATGCGCAAAACAACACGCCACAGAGGAAGATGTGGCCTACACAAGCCACATACAAACAGCCTGCCTCTGCCATGGAAATAGATGCTTACATGGGGAAAGAAAATAGTTGTGACACTGTCACAATAATTAGAGCTAGAAATGTTTAGGGTGGTTGAATCTTCTCATACAAACCTACCTGGAATGTAGTCTTTACTGTGGCTTTCTTTGGCGTTCTGAATGTGGGAAAAGTTTAATTCTATCATTTAGCTTTATAGATCAACTGGTCAGAGCTTAATGCGTTTATGAGTTAAATATAGTTAGCAATGACACAGGAGGGACACATTTACTGGAAGTGCTTCAGTGCAGAGCTACCATACTTGACCTTTGCTGCACCTTTTTAAAACTACAAGTTAAATTCTGTGGATGAAAGTGTCATTCTGCCATTTAGATATTTTTGTATGTTTTTTTTAAACTGGGGAATTTTCCTGTTAGAAAGGAAGATAATACATTAGAAAAGTAAATATATTAAACAAATATATATATATATATATATATATATATATATATATATATATATATAAAATAAATGTCTCTGTATTTGCCTTAACGATTTTAGACTTAGGCTTTCAAATGAGAAAAGTGGCAGTTGGTCAAGGCCACACCCCCACTCTCCACCTTGCCCCCCCTCTCTCCTCCTCAATAGCTACAGACACAGAAATGGCACATTCTGAGGAAAGCTCATTGTGGGACTGGCTCTAGTGGCTGTAATTCTGCACCAAGGCTGAATTTTGGAAAAGAGTCTTCAGATACAGTATTAGGGGACCACTAAGGTCTATATAAAAGCATCCAAAGAGCACCATGTCATCGGACCTTTAAGACAATATTTAATAAACATTAACATGGTCTACTTACCAGGTACCCAACTCCTATACAGTAATTTTACCATAAAGTGCCCATATTATGAACAAAAATCACTTTTCTCTGGGATTTGGGGTGTTATTTTGTGTCTCTGGTGCTTCCACACACATACAATCTTTAAAAAAAAAAAAAATGCTGTTTTGAGTGAGATACGGGTTTACCTGCCTGAGATACCTGCCTTCAGTCTCCGGGTGAGCTGTTCAAAATCGGCAGGGCTTTTTACGTCACTAGCCGAAACAAAGGGGCTAATTGTAGCATGCTAGCGCTAGCATGCTAGCTCATTCTAAATGGCAAAACACTGCTACAACACACACTAGTTCAACATAATTTACAAAAGAACCTCCCTGTTCTGCAGGTATTCCATGCACCCTTGTTTAGAAGAAGTCTGCCAGCTAATCCTGCCTTGTAACTGACCGAAGTTGTTTAAACAGCTACTGCGCATGTGCGACTGCCAACAAAGATGTTACAGTAGTGAGATGTCTCACTCTGTAGCTAAAACAGATACCTGAAGACACAGGGTGAAAAAAGGAGCTGCAGCAATGTGCAGTACAACAAAAATATGGTGTTTTTTGAAACTTAAACCATGTAAACCTATTCTGATACAACCTCAACATACAATTATGAACCTGAAAATTAGCATAATATGAGCACTTTAAAGAACATGGGGGTTGCTGGTCTATCGCTGCCTCGATCGGTTAGTTAGAATGTGTTATTGTTTAACTTTGATGAATCCAAACTATATACCATCCCTTTAGCATTAAGCGAAAGAAATAGCCTATACTAGCTGCTAGGGTTGTGCAATTAATCACATTTTAATTGTGATTACGATTTCAGCTCCCAACGATCACAAAAAAACAGAGTAATCGATAAAAAAGTGATTATTTTATATATTATTTACGTTTTGCAAGTAAACTCTTATTTTGTCTTGTGTTCTGAATGGAAAAAAAAGATCACTAAAAAAAGTATTAGAGGGAAGTTACACAGTTCTAGGTGTTTTCACTGTTTATTTAACTGATTTTTTAAATTCAATAAATGCAACATCTTTTTAAAAGTCATTGAGTAATCGTGTTAAATAATCCTGATTTCAGTATTGACCAAAATAATCGTGATTATGATTTTTTCTATAATTGGGCAGCCCTACTAGCTGCTGGTGTAGGCTACCGATACCTATGTTCCATATCAACCACCTCGATATATCCATGCAGCCAGCCCAGGAGGGCCTGTTTTATTTTTTTTATAAAAATCTTTTTAAATTGGAGTGTGACTATAACTTTTGCCAGTTTTAGTCACGTTGGGCTGAACAACGGCCCTTAGCTTTCATGAGCTATTGCTTAAGTAAATCATGTTTGTGTCTGCCTAAACTTAATATGTTTGTACCATCTGTTTAAAAAATAATTATATTAAAAAATGTCTATGTATTTGCTGGCGCTTGCTTAGGCCTGAGTGTATATAGGAGAACAGAGCTAGACTAGAACAGTGACAACATTTTTGACGCATCATTTGTCATAATGGCAAAAACTGAAAAGTAAGGCCAAGATCGAAAATACCCAGAGGCTTAGCATGTATGTAAACTTAGAAACACACAGTTTCCTGCAGAACAAAAAATAATGGACACTTCCACTGTTGAAACAAACCTCACACTTTACAAGCTTTCTCCATCCACAGTTATGTGACTATGCAGTATAACAACACAAAGTCTGCTGAAAGAGAGGCAGCAGGAAGAGGATAGGATGGGAGTTCTCCCAGGAGAGCGCTGCCCGGAGGAGGCACGATTAGGAGGTGAAGCAGTCAAACGCTCACACCAAATGTGCTGGCACGTCATGATAACCCCAGACTGTTCTAGGGTAAGAGGACTGACAGGCAGACTCTCCTTATGGCTGACTTCAGCTGGATTGTTTATCATCTCCTATAGCCAGGCTTGTGACGAGCCTTCTACCCTCCTTCTGCTCATTTGGAGCCGGCACACATGCACAAGCCTGTTCACTGACACACAGCCATGTGGTAAAACTCTCAATTGTAGCCACCAAAAAACACGCTGTTTTACGGCATGTTTGCTGAGGGACTGCTCTTTGGCTCTATCCCTAATAATACAATATTTGGAAATATCTAGTTAGGGTCAATAGTTATTTATTGTTACAGTTTAATTGATATAGGCCTACCAATGAAGAAAAAGAAACCTTGGTTCATCCTGGATTTACACTAAGAATAAAAGTGTTCTTCCACAGGCTCTTCCACCAATACACTATGTGTATACCAGTATGAATGTTACCTTAGCCTTACCTTTAAACACAATTTATCTAGTTGTGGTGTTGAATACAAAATACTTTAACACAGTTTCTCTTTGTTGGTGCTGTGATTATCTGTTCAGCAAGACAACAATATTAACAGGTGTAAAAAGTGAACTCAAACACTGTAAATTAATTCAGGCAAATACTGTAATTGCCGATTGCATATTACATTCTTTCCACATTTAAATGTTAGTTTTTGAATTTTTAACAAGAAGTGACTGCCTTAGTGAGCATACGTATAAGCAGCTATGAAAATACTACTCATGTATAATCAATACAAATAGGAAAATGTTTTTCCTATTAACCCACTATCTGATAAACTGCTCTAAGTATGTATCACACCATCCGACGTATAATTAAGACAGAGCCATCTCACTTTGTTCATTTGTCTTTGTTTCAAATAAGTACATGCTTGCACACACACATGTATGCACACACAGCCATGCTCATGTGCTGTAAATAGACTACTGGTATATTGAAGAAGCACCTGGTTGCCTGCAGCGGTTATCTTTCATTGTATTTAGCAGCTTCTCTCAGCTGACAAGATGGCCGTCACTATGAAAACACCTTGGGTGTTACTGCTGCTGAATGGAGCTTTTGTTTTTGCATTCTTCTGTTTTATGAACACTGTTATGGTTTCCTCGGCTGATAATTACTGAAGCTACGTTGGCTTTTTTTTTTTTTTTTTTTTTTGCAGGCTCACACAAATGCCTGCTGGGCCTGTAACCTCTGTCTGTGTGTGTGAGTGCATGTTTGTGTAGACCTTGACTGTAATAGTACCTGACACGTACTTTAGTACCTTTCAAGCACAAAGAGGCTATAATCTGCCAAAGTTTTTGACTTGGGAGAGGGAGAACAATCGTCTTGGCACAAATGGATAGGAGAAGGGTTTTGTTTACCCAGAGATAATTTGAAACAGGTCAAAAATGAGAGCATCATAACATGATTGCCAGGTGAATTGAATGAGGCCCATGGGCCGAGGGCCCTCTTTGTTTTTCCAGCAGCGGTGGCTGGGAGCGTTTGATGGATCCTAATTGAACACATATTTATTGGGCTAGGTTCAGCTGGAGTGTGACGGGTATGATGATACCTCAATTAGAACCATTAACAGGATGATTGTGCTTGCCTTTCTGGAAAGTTTTTTTTAGTGAATGGGGAGGGTTCTCCCTCCCCCCCCCCCACCCACCCACCCCCGCCACTGTGATCCTGCTTTCAAAGCACAAGTGCCCGGCGGCCATCTGGGAAAATCGCCTCATGCTTTGACGAAAAGGATGATGGAGGCTTGGTTCGTCAGTTGTCGTGGAGACACAATGCAATAACAATCCTTTTAGCCTGTGAAAGAAAAAATGCCAAGATGTGTGAAACAGCCAGTTGGGCGAGGAAACTGCCCTTTGAGATGTCTGTCCAGGAACCAGCGACTGAACACAAAGTTATCTTCACTCCTGTCTTCAGGGCGAAATGTGAGCAGTCATGGGGGGCATGCTAGAGTGTCAGAGCCAGTAGAGAACTTATAGCTTGTTTAAGGCTTAGGAGAGTGTTGTGACCGTAGAGGCCTGTGTAGCAGCTGATAGGTTTGAGTGTGTCTAACCCTGTGATCTGTGTGCTAACATTGGCCTACTGGGGTAAGATCAGTTCCTCAACTCCCTTCCTTTGTCCCCTGTGAAGGGAGGCTTACCCAAGGACCCCCTGTTTACTCTGGCCTGCACAATGGCGAAGTCTAAACTCCCTTTGTAGGGTGGATTTAGGCTAGATTTACTTCAATTTGATCTGGGAGGGCCCCTTTTCATCAGTCTGGAGGTCTAATGCCCTTAACTGGCTTAACCTGGCTCCCCCTCTGAGCCTAGGACCCTCATGCCCACAATCTCTCGCCTCTTTGCCACTCCTACTTATCCCCCGCTCTCCGCCTCGCCCTCAAGTCCCCTGAGAATCCTCAGCATCACTGGGGTTTGACTGTGGCAAAGCATGCTGGGGCATGCTTGGTGACACCTGAAACTCCTGTTTAACATGTCATAAGCATGCTAGGAATCAGCATAAAACATCAGCATGACTCATCCTGTGTCTAAACAATGTGCGAAGAACCGGCGTTCTGGGAATGAACAGGTAGATTGTATGGAGTTGTCCTTTTAGCACTAACACTTTTCTTTGGTATTCTTGAAACTGTTTATAGTTTAATATCTTCAGTAATGGCTTTGCTCATAAATAAAGATGAGATGTCAGTAGTTTTTTTTTACCCCAGGACTTAGAGGTATCCTAGACAAGAGGGTGCTCTCTCTTGAAGTGGACACTACTCTTTCAGAAAACATGTTTTTTAAGATACAGTTAGAAAGTGATAAAAGTGTGTATTTTAGCATGCCTTTTATCACAACTGTCAAGGATCACCATACACTCTATATGGGGCTAAATGCCATCTGTTGTGTTTGCCCTTCTAACACTGATGTTCTTTTTCCTCACAACCTTATTGTCTCAGTTAGTAGTAATCCGGATGGACTGTCCTTTTGGAACATGTAGAACTTCCTGAAGGCTTGAACTGGGCTTCCTGGCTGACAATGCAAACGGTGAACATGAAGAAAAGCACAGCAACATGATATTGTCATTTCCCAGATATGCCGCCAGTCTTTAGTCCTCATCTTTTGACATAGCCAAGGTTAGGCTAACCACAAAATGGTCTCCTGTTGTTGCTATGTGCAATTTAAACCCTGCCCCCGAATTCTGTATTCATGAGACGAAAAAATATTCTTTTTAAAAAGTTGTTTTGAATTGCAAATTTTCCCAAATCAGCACCTAGCAGAACACAGTGGAGGAGAGTAAATGCGGGGACAGTATGGCGCTTATCCCTACCCCTGTAAGCTTCCCCACACTGACATGCTGGCTGCCAGACTGTGCTCTGACATATGTGCCCAAATTGTCATGGCATAATTATGTAACCTAGACCATTCAGATTATTCAAATGCCGCCTGAAAGTGTCATCTTCAGTGCTGGTGAGACTCTTGAGACCTGTCACCTACTGAATTCGAAATGGTTAAATTTTGAGGATGGGTCTCTCGCTCTCGTTCTAGCTGCTCTCTTCTCTCTCTCCCCTCGAGCTTGGCCTAATCCAGAAGCACGGCATCACTGCAGCATCAGTGTTACCTTTGATGGGCCCGGATTAAAGCAAATCTACATTCCTTTGGTGGATTTCAAACGCTGCCTGAACAATGATGCCAGCCAGAGGCGAGTTAATGAGGCCTGCAGTGGACTGGCAACGAGTGACTTTAAAATCAACCTGATTAGGGGCAGAGATATTATCTCTGCACCTCCCTCCTCCTTTTGCTCCTTCATTTTCACTCTGTGTCTGTCTCTCTCTTCCATCTCACCACCAACACACAGTTTTGCCTCTATCCTCCTTTCAATTTTCTCCTCAAATCTCATTTTTCACTCTCTCTTTCCCAACTCTACTGCTCTCTCCCTCTCTCTCCTTTACCCTAGTGAGTGAGGCCTGACTTAATTAGTGGGCTGGAGTGTGAATGTGCCTTTCACAGGGTGTTAATGAAAAGCTTTGCGCTTTCCCTTTCACTGTATTAGTGACTGACTGCAACCCCCCCCCACACCCTCTTTGCCTGCCTCCTCTCCTCCTTCCTCCATTTCTCCTCAGCCCGTCTGACCGTAGGGAGGTGTTATTACAGGGGCTGTTGACTCTGCGGCTTTAGGTTCTGGGTCTCTGTTGTACTGAGCTGATAGCTTAATTAAACATGCAAATCGGATCTATCGAACACGTCTTAACAACCATTCTTTGTGTAGCTGTTATGTCATGTCAGATGGTCTTTCTTTGTGTTTGAGCTTTTTTTTTTTTTTTTTTTTCTAATTATTATACGATACTAGCTCATGTGAACATGCTGTTCCAGCTCAAGGTGAATTACATTTAACACAAACCTGATTGATTTTGGTGAAACCGTATGTGTACAGTAGTGCTGATCATTGGTTGGAGGGCACACATCACAATCAAATCATTTTACTTTGTATAATAGTCTGTTCAAAATTCCACTGTTCTCAATTCTGTTGTTGACGCAGGTTTTGTCGCTTCATCCATAGAATGATTGATTCATGAAAAGCAGTATATTTTCCTATGAGACAGATATTTACATTTTTGATTTGGACGGAGGTCTAGACAACACTGTATTTAGACTTGCAGGAAATATAGTAGAGTACATTTAAAGTCCTACTCTATGCCACCAACATTCCGAGAAACTTAATTATCAGTGCCAAAAGTCTATTACCACACAGTGCCACCATAGTAAAATAAGCTAACATATTAGTCTGTCACCAGAAACATTCATGTATAAGCACCTTACAGTATCTCAGTGCTACTGTCACCGCAAGCTTGTGTGATGGCTGCAATGCAGGCATGATGAGAAGTATTTCACCAGGGGTTAAGCAAACACTCAAGATTGATTGATGCTTTTTGACTACTGATATGGTTGCACCGCAAGTAATAATGAATTAGGGACAACTTCTACCCCGTCTTGTCTACACTCCCCAAGCAAACCATGGCTCAGTCATAGAGAATGTGTAATCTTACATATAATAAAATGGGTAGCTTCACTTATTCAATCTGTTGCTGTAGCAATGTTTTGTGTTAAACTAGGTATTAGCAGTATATCTTGGCTTACACTAACACTTCTGTGAAGAGCATGTACTATTTTTAAGAACACTGTTTTCTGACACTTGTGTGGGTCTGCACCTTTTACATATTGCACCACCATGCTATCTAATTATGGCAACTCAATACAGGGTTAGTGATTATAACAGGGAAATTAAACAAGTTTCACGAGGTCAGCAAGCAATATTTCAAATAAGCGTGTTTGCTTCTGAGGTTTTATTTATGTGATGGAAATATATTTCAGTCATGTTTTATAGGTAAACTCACATACACTATGTCAGACATTCTGAAATACTTAACCTCTTTTTTTGTAAATAGCAAATATCTTAAAATAGAAATAAAAAAATCATCAGTTTGTTTATGGTGTTAATGTGCGTTTCATTACTTAGTGTAGGATTGTTTACTTGTATATTAAATTTAAAATGTAAATTTGTTTTTATTTCATGATCTAACATATACAGGATACAAACATATTAAAACTGTGTAAGCAGGTTCCCTGGGGTCCCTGGGGTCCCTGGGGGTCCCAAATATCATCAACTGGAAATCCTAATTTATCCAACATTCCTTACTGTGTCATTGGTTGAATTGAGTTAATAATTTGAATATGCATACAATTTGTGTTGCATTGGTGGCAAATTTACAGTAGAGCTTTACATTTAGCTGTTTCTGCTGTCATCTGCCAGTCATTGATGTTTGATGAAGCCGTCTCTCCCATATACTGTCTCATGGCAGCTCCTAGCCAGGGAACAAGCTAATCCTGTGTTGCAGGGATGTATAATGATATCCCTGGGCACTATAGGATGTTTCTCTCGGTATGGTGCCATCTTCCTGGGCCTCTTGCGGCACTCTTTATGGGCCCTGTCCCAGCCCCTGCATCCCAATGCCAGTCATAGCCTTGAGGCAAGGGGCAGGCTTTGTAAGGCCTTGCCTTGTCACTTCCCACTAAGGAAAATACAAAGCATTGACAAAAAAGCAATTTCTTGGCCATTGGTTGTCATCAAGCTAATTGAGAAAGGAGGGTATGTTTGGAGTCTGGGGAAGGCAGACAAGTACGAGTGGCAACGGGGGGACTTCTTGATTGGCAGTGGCCATGTGGGAGAGTAATGTGTGTTTGTGTGCGTGCGTGCGTGTGTGTCTGGGTCTGTGTGCAGGATAATCCTGGAGAATCTCTCTCCTTTGAAGGGGAACAGATGTAGATTTACATATGTGGAGGGTCCCCAGCCTGTGATGAGATTAGCTGGTTGGGATCTTTCTTCACAGCAACTGGAAGGTGCATATTTAATAAATGCCTGGAGCTAGGCTGGGGCGTGCAGGGCTTGGCCCTCAGAGAGCCACAGGACAAAGGCAAACGAGGCCCATGGCAGGCTGGCCCATATGGGAACAGGGTTGCTTACAGATTGCACTAGCCTTTCATTGGTTGTGGGACTAGGCTTTAAGGGTTTATATACAGAGAGAGGGGAGCACTTGGCGGGCCACTTCTGCATCCTCTCAACAACGAGAGGTAATAAAGGGATTTTGAGCTTGTCGTGGCTCATCTGTGTGCTTGTTTGCTTGCTAGGGTGCTTGTATGTGTGAGAGAGAGAGCACTTTGCATGTGTGAGAAGGTAAATGTGTGTGTGTGTATGTGTTTGCATCCAAGTCTATGTGCATTTGTCATAATACAACCAATTGTGTGCAATTGTTAAACATATAATATAAAACATAATATGATATAGCAAAAACCAACAACAGCATGACAATTATGTAATATTGACCTATATAACATATAATATACACCTAACAGAACAGTGGCTGTAAGGAGGATGTCAAACATGATTTGTATTTGTCTGCTCATAACTATTTATTTCAGGCGATAAAGCATCTCAGTTGTTGGGTTTCTGTTGTACATCGCATTATCCCTCTCTTGCATCAGGTAACGTTGTCAAGTCTTGTTTACACAAATAACAAGTGTCCCCATATTCCCCCAACTTCCCACTGGACTACTACAAGCCATTTGAACAAGAAAAGAGCTGCCTTTCAACAAACCACAATACATGCATTCCGTATAAACCACAACAGACATTACAGCTCGTCTTCATCTGTTATGAATTCCGACCTATTAATGGAGAATTCGTCATGCACTGATTTCAGTGTAATGTTTTGGCAAGTCACTGTTGTTCGAGAGTTTTCCTACACAGAAACCCAAGTTAATAATTTTTAATCCTGAAACAAAGTCACTAGTGTAGTACTTTTCTTAAGTATTAAGACATCTGTGAAAACTTTACTTCATCTAGCCTCATTGTTATATTTCCTTTTTTTTTCCTTGTGTTGCTCTATTGATTTTTTTTTTCCAATGAGAGCATACAAAAGATAAAACATATCCCAGAAATCCTCAATCTTGTCTTAGACGATCCCAATGAGCTGTTCCCTATTCATTGGGGAAGTAGCTCATCTTTTTAAGAGATTGTGGAAGAAAGGAGTTTCGGAGGAGTCTATAATTTCCATCTCTCTTTCTGTTGCTCTCTCTAGGTTTTCCCCTTCCAGTTTGTGGAGGGACTGTGTCCACTCAATATGGTTTGATCATCTTTGTCTCACAGGGAAAGGGGGAAGTGAGGTAGAGTAAAAAGATGAGAGAAAGGGGAGATAGAGAAAGAAGCTGGACTCTCCCTGTGGAACAGTCTTCCCCGGCGCAGCCTGGCATAATTCAAACGTGTGTGAATACGTAGCACTTTACCTCTCAAAGGCAGTCGCTAAGGGTAAAGTGTAGCACCAGATCGTAGCTCTTAGGTCTTTGGCTTGTTTACCCCAAAATCTAGTGTCGAGTGGATCTGGGAGACACAATTTTCTTTATTTTTTGTGTGTTTTTTTTACTAGCGCATCTGGAGAGGCATTAGAAAGAACAAACAACATGCTTACAGGGGGGGTCGGGTTGAGGGGGAGGTAAATGGAACCTTATCACTATAGAGGAGGAGGAGGAGAGGAGGAGAGGATAATATGAGAAGAATTCACAAGACAGTAAACCGAGGTTTTGAGAGATTTGAGGTTAAAGAATTGCAGAGAGAATACAGAGGTAGGAGATAATGATGGATAGAAAGAAGGGGAAGGAGGAGAGAGACCGAGAGAGAGTGCATGGGAGGGCTTGATTGGAAGGGGGTATGCTGGTTAGGGGTTCGGGTGGTGGGGGTGGGGTGGCCTACCCAGCATTCTCAGTGGATGTGGCAGTCCTCTGTGGACCTCCTCACAGAGATACCCCAGCTAATGAATCAGACCTGGTTTCTACTAGTCAGAAGAACTCCGTCTCTGTGCTCGCCAGAACAAAGCACACCTCCATTAATATTTTAGCATTCTTTTTATCTCACTGCTAACACCGCTCAACACTGTTTTTGTTAGGGAGACCGTGAAAGAGAAATATTGGCATAGATGGAGAGGGGAAAAGTGAAAGGAGGAGATACAGACAAAAAGACAGTAAGAAAGACCTTGTGTTCTCAGGATTTTAACTTGTCGGGTGTAGTAGTCCAATTGGTAGAAGAGTTGCTTTCTCTGTGCTGTCCAGTAGGACATCAAAGAAAGAACCTGATATCCCAACTACCGGACACAGTAGAACCATTTGAATGAGGCCAACACAGGCAAACCTGTCAGTATGATTGCATTCTAGCCAGCTACAATACTGGTCTGATACCTGCTTGTCAGTGCTGATATTTACATACTTTTTTATACAGTATATGGCTTCCACTGTTAATATTTGTCATTCTCAGCACTGTTCATGGCAGGGATTTCAACTGTCTGAAAGTTTGATACAAAGGTAGCCTTAACAAAATATACTATATTATATTTTGAGCAAGGTGATCTGAGATTTCCCATCACTCACTCTGATCTCTCATCTTATGCTTGACTCCTATCTTTTCCCAGTGTGTACCTTAGAGGGAATACCTTATACTATTGGTACTGGGAAATTATCTCTCTCCTTTTTTGTCTCTCTCTTCAGTCTTTCTCAATTTCTTTGCTTGTGGCAAGTAGCTGCAAGATTCCCATCTGACATCTCTTAGATTGTAACCACAGGAATGTCTCGCTATTTTTCCTTAATTGAATTATTACACTGTGCTCCTTTGGGATGGCACTCTGCCCTAATAAAATGGAGCGAGGTAATCCATAAGAAACTATTGGGAAGGGCATAGGAGACGCTTAGCCATGCCTATTACAGCCGCAGACATTTAACACACTTAATCTACTATTAAATGAAATCTCTTATTTTTTAACATATCCCACGAGAACCTTCTAGCCAGCCCCATTTATAATCACCTCTTAGGTAACATTAGCAAAAGAATAATAAAAAACAAACAATAAAGAACAAAGTCATTACAATTCACCATGTATTCTACACATTACAGTAATTACTGGGCAACAATGGACCCTGGCTCTCTGAGTTTGTTCGACAGAGAGAGATTCACCAACACAAAAGGAAGGCCTTCTAGACATCCTGTCTCAGACACGTAGATTAATTGCTTCTTTGTACCCAGAAATGGAGGAGCAGCGCCTTTACCTGCATGCTGCTGCCAGGGGCGGTCGGCCCAGGGGATATGTGCAGGGAAGGAGGAGGACCGTGGCCGTGTGCAGTGGGGGCGGGCAACATCAGGAGGGGTTTGGCGGCCTGTATTTGGGTGTCGCATAGAGCCTGAGGTGGAATAGGTGGTGGGGGTGATGGTGAGGGAGGGGTGAAGGGTGCCGTCAGGAGATCCTGGGGCAAGCGGCCGTGGGCATTCGGCTGTGAAAAGTCATTCAGAGGGAAAACGCCGGGCATCCTTTATTTATTTGTGTCTGAAATATTTATCTGTCACGCAGGCCGTTTTATAATGGGGCTGTCAGTCTCCTCTGCCCACTCAAGGGTGCGGACATGTTGCCCTGAGCACCCGCTGTGGATCTTCCGTGAATAATTGCTGGAATTTCACTTTTGGGAACGTTGCTCTCTGACCCTGAAGCTTGTTGTTTTTCTGCATCAAGAGAAAGGTAGAATGTTTTAAAGTATTTACCTTGGCTTGGCTTTTTCATCTATAACACACACACACACACACACACACACAGACACACACACACACACACACACACAAAAGTTGGAAAATAAATAATGCATCCCTTTACTCCAAGATGAAAACCCAATCAGGCTGAAAATCCCTGTCTTGCTGCACCTCTGAGCTGCCAGAGCTGCTGGTTAATGTGATGCTCACTGTTCTAATGCGTCGTTGTGTCGACACTCAAAGCGGAGGCCTCTTCTGAAGGAACGTGCACTCCCCAACATTAGTGGAAATTTTAATCTGGTGTAATCGCCTAAATGAAAGCCTACTTGTGTGTTTCACAGTAAGCTGTAACGCTGAGTGAACGACGGATCCGCCATCTTTTGAATTGTTTCATCACCGCTGTCTCTTCAGGGAGAGACGTGCAAGTTTGAAACCCTGTCAGGCGGATAAAGACACTAAACACACAACAACAATACAAATATGTTTTGTTATGGCTCTGATGAGGGGCGGGTCAGGTGGGAGCCCTTTATGACACGCCACATCTCATCTGTTCACACTGAATCGGCTAAGCTAACGTAGGCTGGTATTTTTTTTTTTTTTGCTTTTTTTTTTTGCACACAAAATATACTGTGACACTATTGAATAGAATGCTTGGAAGTTATTGTGGCTTGTTTACAGATAATATGGGATTTTTACACAGGCTCTGTCACAGATGTATGTCTGCACTTGTGGACCTGCAAGGACATAAATGAAGATACTGTATTCAGTATGTGCAGGTGTACACAGAGAAGTACCAACTATCTACATTCAGACATACAGAGGTATACTGAAGATGCACATGTCCCACATATAATGACTCACAATTAGGCAAGTGAGCACAAAACAGTAGTACATAGACTCATACACATGCACACCAAAATGCAATGCCTGTAGTCTGAGCATGCATAATTAAGGTGTACCTTGTTTGGAGAGAGTGCATGTCGCCTCTCAATGTGCACACCACATCCCCAGAAAGAAGCTTTGAATAATGAAAAGTGTCACCTATGCAAAATGCAGGAGATGAGTATGCCTGCCTCTGAATGTGCTTTGTGCATGTTTTTGGGTGTGCATAGATGTGTGTGTGTGTGTGTGTGTATATATATATATATATATATATATCTGAATGTATGTATGGTTGTGTGGTTGTATTGTGCATATCTGAAAATGTGGGCACAGGTCTCTCTATGTGTGTGTACACACGGATATGTGTGCAGAGCTACAGACATACAGAGGTGTCTGTAAAGGTGTGTCTGCCTATGATGATGGAGAGGGAGGGCTCTTTGTCATTTAACATACTGTGCTACTAGGACACTGAACCATATGTGAGTGCACGGAGCTGACAGCTGAGGCCCAGTCTTCCCTCGTCCACCCTCTCACATCCTCAACCCCAACCCCCCTAGCATCCCTCCCTCTCCCCGCCTATCCTCTCTGAGTGATGGCTCTTGTTGTCCCGTGAAGCAGAGGCACAAACACAGACATGGTCCAGGACGTCTGTCAGGAGCCATGTCTTCATCACAGTCCTTGTGCTGATGATGAGCTCTGAACAGTATAGGGTGGAGTGTACTGGCAGCCTTTGCACATCACATTCAACGCTACTGAATGTGTTATTTGTTGAAACACTCAAAATACTTGTCCTTGACCCTGACTTAAATTAAATACTTGTCCATGACCCTGACTTAAATTAAATGTAACTCTTTGCACAGATGATTTATTTGTAACTGCAGCATATACTGCAAGACACAATGAGCATGATTCAATTTCTATGCATAAATTAATATTCCATCAGAACTAAGAGATACAGTCACCATGTAATCCAGCTCACAAGTCGGTCAGTGACAAATATATCACATTGTTTGGAACTGTTCTCACGTCCTAATCGGTGTTACATTTCAAATACTTTGTCAGACCCAGTCATTGATAGGCTCTGCCAGTGAAAAAGTCAGTAAAAGCCCAGTTGTGTTCAATAAAACCGCATCATTTCTTGTTTAAATAAGAAAAATGAAATGTAAACTAGAATGACGGCATTCATGATTAATATAGGCCTCTGAGAAGGGCCTTATAAATCCACTTGCAAATCCCTCAAACAAGGATGTTGTTATGATTTGTTTATTTCTCACAAGTCTTGATACATACTGTCATATATCTAATTGTTTGAAAAACATTTTTTAAATGTGTTCCCCTTACAAAAAAAAAAAATGCTATTTTAGAAAAGTGAAGTAGGTTAGATGGTCTCCAGATACAGCATTGCACTGGGATTTATTGTTATGGATGGAAGAGTGAACCGCATGGTGATGGGTTACCAAATCTGCTGGAGCAGAAACAGTACAAGGAATCAGGACAATCAAATGGAGTGGATCTGTACTTTACAGGGACAATCGCAGTGCAGAGTAAGTAAGAAAGAAAGTAAGATAAGGAGTTGGATTGTGCCCTTAGTGTTTAGAGGCTTTAGTTGGCCCATGAATTAGTAAAGTGGAAAAGTAACTAATCATGTTCAAGAACGGGTTCCAACATGGGGGTAAGCTGAGTGGTGAGCAGAGAATCAGGTAGTGGCCAGTGAGAGCTCCACTTGGGTCAGGCTGTAGGGAACACCCTTTTAATCTACTGACATCACAGTGTTATATCATTATGCAGGGTCTGAGACAAACATGGGGGGTAGAATAATGTTCCTTTTATTTGGATAGCATCAAAAGGACACAGTGTGTTTTTGCATGTTAAGAAAATGTTATTATTTTCCTTAACTGTGCCACAAGGGAGGGTAATTGTAATTTTTCCTTAGGGCAAACAAGGAAGTTGAAGCAAGCTAACGATAGAGTGCTCTCACTTCCTTGCCATTTAATAATGATTGCGACCTGGACCATCATACATAAAGTCTAAAATCAACTGTGTCTTCAAAATCCTAATTCCTAAAATGGAAGGGCTAGATTTGGTCTTTCCTCACCTCTTTATGTTTCCTGATTTAACTAAGTACAATCACCCCCCACCCACTGATAACTAGCTACCTTAAAACCCCACCCGTTGGCATGGACGAGACATAATATCTAATTAAGTTTCAGAGCTGCATTTTCATTTGTTAATCACTTAAGTGCTTCGAGGATAACCTGATATCCAAAGGTCTGGTCCCAGTAGCCCAAAATGTCAAAATGCAATTATATGCATGATTAGCCTGACCTGTTTCTATAGCACCCTCCCTCCCTGCCTCTCGCTGCTGGAGAAGCTGACAACTGCTGGCATGTTTATTTTGATGAGATTAGGTGTGGAGGAGGCCCCCACTGTGTGCAGCGCTCATGGCACCCCCATCTGGTCACTGGCGGAACTAACAAACAAACCACCCACTAGTAAGCGGCGGGGAGAAATTAAAAGATAGGAGGGTGGAGGAGAGAGCACTTGCTCAGGTGGGGAAGATAATCTTTCAATCTCTATATAGCCTTAAGAACTGTGTGGAAAAATAGGAACAAATGGAAAATAAATAAATAAATAAAAACAATGTATGCTTCTTAAAGGATAATATGATCACGAATTATTAATCAAATCATCTTGATCCTGTGTGTGTGTGTGTGTGTGTTTGTGTGTGTGTGTGTGTGGGGGGGGGGGTACTTTGTGGTGCTTAGCAGAGCAGAAATCCCTTCTAATCTGATTGTGTAGAGATAAGGCGGCTTTAGCCTCACCATTGTGTGACTCTGATTAAAGGGGGCAGGAGGCACGCTGCTCTCCATGGTGGCCATAGAGACAGGTGAAGCGCACACACAGACTCGCACGCAAATGCTGATACGGATATAAATGTGCACAATCACTCAAATTGTGTGCACGCAGAGATGTGTAATGGAGGAAAGATATTGGCACATCCACACTTCTATCCTGCATACTACTAATCCAACCTTATGTCATAATTTATAAGCAAAATATAGACTCTTGTTCAAAGTTCTGTTTAAATGTGTCTCTTAATTTGCTAATTATTTATCTCGATAAAACCTCTATGGTATAATCCTGATGAGCAGTTACGTAAATCTTAACAGAAGTAGGCACGTAGTTTGTCTGAGGGACCAACTCTGATTTTCATTACACTTCGTCACACACTCACACCGCATAATCGTAAGCAAACACACACGCTCCACATCAGAACTTTCTTATGCCATGTTCCTATGAAGTTAGCCTGCTTAGCCTAATTGGGTGTGGATTTGAGTTTGGAGTTAATAGATTTGAAAAGGAATATCTGAGGAAGTGTGCATTTTGACAAAGGCTGCAGGCTGGGATGTATGGAGCCTATGTGTCCCTGGAGAGTGGCGTCAGGTCCCTGGGTAGCCCATTAGAGAGTGTAACCCTTCCCGACCACCACCCCCACCTCCAGCTACACGGCTACCCATACCGAGGGAGACCACAGCAGCCAGACGCAAAGCAGAATATTCATGTTACGCTACTGTGTGCGAGTGATCCTTCAGTCGGCTTAAGCACACACTGCCATGCACACAAGCATGTACACACAGACAAACATAACACTCACACAGCCAATGATAGGTTTGCGCGCACACAAACATGAAAAGCCCTGAGCACCCCTGATGAATGTTTGAAATGAGGAAAAAAGGAACAGGCTTAGTCATTTTAAACATCAAAAATAACGGCATCAAGTGAACTTTTCAATTATATTGCATCATCTATTTGAAATAGTACACAGAATATTGAAACACAGAGGAAATCACCAGTTGGTTTAATCTGGGTTTGTCTGCAGGATACTTCATGCAGTCAGGGTTTGGGAATCTGAGGCCAAAACCAACATGGGAAGACTTGGTCACACAAATGCAAGGGGTCTCTCAAACAGGAAAGACTTTGAGAGCTGTTTGAACGCCAGAAGTCGTTATACAGTGCCACATCAGAGAGACAAACTAAAGACTAGATTGACCTATGACCGTAACCATTTTCACCTCGGCACAGACCACCTGGAAAAGCAATGAGTTAATGTCAACTACCCTTTATGCAGCCCCCTCCCGTCCATTAACTTAGAAACAATTCTGCTGTCATTCAACTCTCAAACTAACCTAAGTGTTTGTAGAGATTTACAGTGAACATGCAAGATGTCAAGTGAAGTCTATTGTATTAATAAGGTACAAAAGTAGCTATCGTAGCATTTTAGTGCTGTACTCCACCTACAGTACATTGTTGGCCTGAATTTGAAAGGGTTGGGGAACTTGTTTTTTATGCACTAAACATAATACTGCTAATCAAAAAATACAGTTGTTGTACACAGTTGTGTTTAGTCTTTTATTCAGCTTCAAAATACTATGCTTCCAAGATACCAACCTACTGTGTAAAGTCGCTCAGTAAGAATATACTGTATTATAGAAATCAGCTGTATAATTATTTTTTTAAATCCCCTGTCTACAAACTAGCTGATTAGAAACGTATTTTGCTTTATAATACATAACCTTGGTTTTGCTCAATGGCATTCAAGAAAAAAAAAAACGTGGTTGTATATTTTAACAACCCTCTGTTGTTAATGTTGGTAATGTTCCAGCATCTACTTGACCCCCTTAGTCCTGGTTTATTGAACCCAAGGAGTATATATATGTATATACATGTAAGGATGCAGCCCACTACCTGAATATGATTAAATTCAGATTCAGCCATCATCTAGCCCGCCATCCTGACTTGTGTTGACTTTAAGTTTGCTCACAGGCTGCTGGCAGGGCCAGGCGTTTGAGGTGCTGTGGGCTGCGAGGCTTTGAGTGTGACCTCATGTTCCATTCTGTTTCTATGCCGCTGTGCCTCAGCTCTCCGTCCTCCTGGGCTGACACTTCACTGTAGCTGCAACAACTGCTGTGGGACACTAAACATCTGTAAGCCACCGCTCCTACTCAGCCGCCTCTGCACTGGGCACATGCTCTCTGTGCTGCTGCTGCATGTGTATTTCCAGCACAGCTTGTGAGACTGTGTGCAGCATACTTTGATGCTGGTCATATTTGGTAGGAGTTGTGATCCAATGTGTCCGCGTGTGTACAGCATGCCTTTGGTATGGGGGCTTTTTATGTGCTGCATGACTATGAGAGTAAACAAAGTAGCAAACTAGTGTGTCAACTACAGTGGAAGAGAGAGATTTCAGTTTACCGTATGTGTGATGTGTGCTCATATGTTACCCACAAAACTTGCGCACTGAAATGTTGCCTTCAGTTGCCCTCACATTTCCGTAATCTAACCAGGGCAGGCCCATCCCACAGAAAATAACTGGATAGAGCTCAACAGCGCTTTTGGAACAGCTCCAGTGCCAGAAGTGATTTTCATTGTCATTTCAGAAAATGCTTATGTAACGAGTTTTAAGCCTGGAACCAAGCTAACCAGCTTGAGTTTTATTGTCACAAGATGATTTGTGACCATAAAACAAAAAACACAAAAATCCCTGAAAAAAGGCAACTGTTTACATAAACAATCATAGACTTCAGTGGTAGCTGCTCACTGGTGTGGTAAACATTTCCGTGGTAACGGCAAGGTCCACCAATCAGATACGTCGCTGTTACACTTGGGGGTAGCGTAGTACTCAAGGGAGTAAGCGAGCGTCCAAAAGCGTACCTCCTATGGAGCCATTTTGTTGCTAACAAGCCATCACCCGCCATTAGCATCCCATTGACTGCCATTCATTTTGGCGCCACTTTGACAGCAAATAACTTTAGATCTGAAGCGTTTAAAGACTCTGTTTGTCCATTGTTTATTTCTAAAGAAACAAGACAATGTATAAAAGGCTCCATTACCGTACAGTACAGGAGAAGCTTGCAGGCAGTTTCGACTTACATTAGCTGTTTAAGTTTAATTACTAATGTTAACTAGCATTTTAGTTAGCAATAATTAACCTGTGCCTATGTTATCTCCTTACATATACCTGTGTTCTCCATCTCTGCAAGATTGGGAATGATTGAGATTTCTCTTGGCACACAGCTACCAGAAGACTTCCAAATTTCAGACAGGTTGCTCACGTCACATCTATGTCGTCAAGCTCAGTTGGAGGCTGTAAAGTGCTTCTAATAGACTTCACTGGTCTCTGTGGAAATCTACAGCGTCATATTGTCCATTTCATTTACTGTCTATGGTAGTACTTCTCTATGACATTGTGCGATTTTTATAAAACAAGGTTGATTTTATATGGACTGTGGCTTCTACAGGGGCTAAAACCATTGTTTCACAATCTCGCAGCTCATGGTAAGTCTACCTTGGATGGTTTAGACATCATGGCTAATAATCAAAATCCTCATGGAAAAAAAGAATGGGATTTTCTCACTTCCGGAAGTGAAAATCTCTTCTCAGTCAATCATGTGAGTCAACAGTTCCTGCTTTTTCTTTTTATTGTGTCGTGCGAGAGTAAAAACAGTGAAAACCTTTGTAGTGAATTCAGCAGGAAAAAAAAAAAAGTTTTATTAAACGCCTTATGTTTATTGACTTCTCTTTCATGTCAGTTCTTTTGTTCTGCCTTTGTAGTGGCAAAAGATCTCTGTGCATCATCATTTGTGAGCAATCTGAGATGTCAGAGGTGTCCTTTTGATGTGAAGTGCAGACCTCATATGAGGCACCACCTGTGCAGCTCTCTGAGTGCGCCTGTGTTTGCTTTACTGTGATTGCCTATGTGTGAATGGCTGTATGTGGGTGTAGAGCTTTTTGTGTGTTTGCATGAGAGCCTGCCTGCATGTGTAATTATGAGTGTGCGTGCGTGCAATCAGCCACCTCCAGCTCCTGTTCCAGAGGGAGCGGAATGGGCGTTAAAACATCACCGTTCTTCCTCTCATATACCTTACCTAATGACTCTAGTAACTGCAACAGTCTGATGCTGTGTCGCTGCCTTTGATTCCAGTGATCTACCACACACAAGTTCAGCAAACACACAGTTTGTGACACATTAACACAGATCCACACAATTTCAAAAAGTTTTTTTTATGAGTCCCTGAAACTCTGTGCTGTTGCCCTGTGTGTCATCATGCATCAAGCAGATGACTAGGGCTGCTCCCTCTTAGTCGATTAGTCGACTAATCGGTCGTTTTGGTCTTAGTCAACTTAGATTTCTTTAGTCGATTAGTCATGTTTTATGCTTTTTTCATGCTGAATGACTTATTTACAAGAAACGTACGAGCACATCTCTGGTAAACACAAGAATTAAAGTGGTGCTTTTGCATGACTCTTTGCGGAGAAACTCAGATTTACAGATCTGTCGATTAAATCAACTAATCGATTAGTCAATACAATTGAACGAGTGTTAGTCGACTAAGAATTTCTTCAATCGAGCACAGCCCTACAGATGACCTCAGTAGGGGTGTGACGAGACACAAGATTTGGTTCACGAGATTGAGACAAGACGAGATTTTAACACTATTTTACAGAAAACTTCAATGAAGAAATAAGACTGGAAAAGTAGTCCTTTATTCAATCGAAAGTCACAAAATGAAAACCGAGCACTGGAAGGTTTTGCCATAAACTCAAATGACTGGCTTCTCTCCTGTATATCTAACAGTTACACGGTTACTTATTCCATATGTATTGTGGAGAGAGAGTCTCTTCACTCAGAGAAGAAAGGTGTTTTCTGGCAGTAGTTGAGACGGTTGAGACCAAATGTTTTGTACTTGAATTTGTCATTCTTCAGTAGACAGAGAGAAATAAAGCTTATTTTACTATTGTTTCACATTGATTACGTTCTAAAGCACAAATAAATTACCATCACACTCAACAGCTACTCTAGTATCAATTTATGACCATTATAGGATGAAGGGAGATCATTTCTCTTTGTTTAATGTCATTAAAAGTAAAGTTAGGTTTTGCTGTCTGCTTCCCAACTCATTTTAACAGAGAAAAAGAGTGGTGTGCGCGAGACAGCGCCACAGTGAACTGCGTGCTGTGGACATGTGTGTGTCTCGGGCCGAGAGACTCTAACATTCTAACTTTTTTTTTTCTTCCACTATCGCTCTGCAAAAGTAAACTTAGAGTCAACTTTAGAGAACGACCAGGGGGATCTTCTATGTGTACTGATATCGCGAGACACTTTTTACCTCAACGAGATATCTTGTCATGTTTAATCTCGCAAGATCTTGTGGGGACGAGATCTCGTCTAGACCTCAGCGGTTGTCGATGGAGAGAGAGAATGGAGTCAATGTTCCCAAAGAATATAGTGATCATGTCTGCAAAACTCACTTTTGCAAGTCTGAGTCAAGTCTTCAGTGTGTAGGCATGAGTCTGATCTCTTATTTAGCTATCTTTCCTTATATAATAGAAGTATGGATGCTAATTTAGATTCAACCCGCTAGTCTTCATTGATATGAGCTCATCTTTCACTCTATCTGCAAGTTTTGCATCTCAAATTAACAAACTCAACTCTGTCCAGAAGTAGGAACAGCTCCTAAATTTCTTTAGAGCAGTTATTATTATTATAAAGTTATTATGTCACAAAACATAAAAAAGGAAAAAACACAAGTTACATTTATTTTATCAATTATTTTAAAATAATAGAACAGTTGAATCAGATAATAAAACATTTCCCTAAGAGAACACATGTATATACAATAAAGAATTTTGACTGTACATCATACACTTTTTTTTTTACTAACTTAAAACCAGTTTTGGAATGTAACTAAGTACATTTACTCCAGTTCTGTACTTAAGTCCAAGGTTGAGGTACTTTACTTGAGTCTTTTCTTTTCATGCCACTTTCACATGCTACTACTTCTACTCCACTACATTTCAGAGGGAAATATTGTACTTTTTACTTATTTGACATCTTTAGTAACTAGTTTTGCAATGAGTACTTTTACTTTTAATACTTTAAGATTATTTTCCTGCTGATACTTACATACTTTTACTTAATTAAAATTTTCAATGCAGTACTTTTACTGTAACAGAGTATTATTATTAGAGCTGCAACAATTAGTCGACTAATCGATTAGTTGATTGATAGAAAAATAATCGCCAACCAGTTTTGGTAATCGATTAATCGTAGAAAATGCTGTTTTCAGCCTCTTAAATATGGAGGTTTCTTGCTCTTTGTCATATTAAACTTCTTTGGGTTTTGGACAAAAGAAGATATTAAAAGACATCAGCTTAGACTTTGCATGGACACCTTTCTCTATTTTCTGACATTTTATAGACCAAACGATTAATTGATTAATCGAGAAAACAATCAGCAGATTAATCGATAATGAAAATAACCGTTAGTTGCAGGCCTAATTAGGGTAAGTGGTTTTTCTTTGCCGATCTTTTAAAAACAACATGCTTTTTCAAACCCGCCAGCGGGTTTTGGGGTTAGGAGGGTTTTATTGTTCAACCAATAGGATACATTATTATTGTTCGTTTAATGGTTAAACGGTTAATTATTAACATCCCTAATTAGAATTGGAAGCTTACTTCAGTGACCTAAAGTATGCACATCCACTATTACATTAAACTACTGTGCAACTTATAGAAAAAAAAAACAACCTTGGATCTCTTAAAGTGAATAATTTTAACAGGCCTTGACACATGAAAATCTCATTAGTATGTAAGATCAGAAGAGGAATCTATAGATTTTGGAATTTCTCTTTCCAACCATATTATCTGTTAATCATGGTCTAAATGCAATGGTATGGTTAAACGGTTGTGCTGTTGTTGCCATGATAAATTATAAATATTTAAAAACTCAGGAGAGATGCCATCCATTTCTCAGTAACATTTGACAAGTTTGTTTCTCTTTTTCTTTTTTTTAAATGTGTATATATATTTTATATATATATACATATATAGGTCAGCTTTTTACTCCCCCTTCCCCTTCAGTGTCATCTGAAAAGAGGCAATGCGACAGCTTTTTCCTTACTTATTAATGCTTGTTATCTAATTACTTTTTATTATCTTAGAAAATCCCAGATTAATAAGAATACTCATATATTTATAACATGTTTACGCCACCATGTTTACTCAAATGCAAACAAGCCACACAAATTAACTATGCCATAACATTTTAAATGAGGCTGGTTTGTTTGTGTTGAGTATCTACAAATAATCTTTTAAACATGCCATTGGTAGAACTTCTCTAAAGTAACTCCAAAAAGCAACCAGAAAGAGGCTACCTGGGGACAATTCCTCGAATGCCTCTAATGAACAGAGGAAGGGAGACAACAAACATGTTTTTTTCTTTAAATCTCCTGGCCTTGGCTGTTTGATATAAGATGTATGCCAAGACCTCTTGTGGTTTGGTGCAGTGCAACGGGGAGACTATAAAAAGAGCAGCTATTAGACAGGGCTTTTCTCTAGTATGCATGCTAAAGTAATACTAACGCTGTGCCACTCTTAGCAAGAAAGGGGACATATCGGGGTAAAAAGCCTCACCCTCACTTGTTAAAGATATATAAACATTTGGCTTTTTTGTGTTGATTTCTTTTCTCTATTCTTTACTGTCTCTAGCAACCTTCTAGGTTTGAGGGTGACTGTTGAAAGATAAAATCTGTGTACATTTTCCTTGTATCAATGTGTATGTACATGTGTTTATTGAGGTTGATTCATCTCTTTTTGACTTTCTGTTGTCAGAACATCCTCTTGTCACTTGTCAGATTTAGCCTCTATGACATTTTAATTATCTCGCTCCTCATCTCTTATCGTCTCTCTCGGTATAGTCTGGATCAACTGAAGTACATTTCCAGGATAATTGCCTGACATCCTGCGCGTGCAAGGTACGCGCTGAAAATGGCAAGTTTTGAAGAAAATTTGGATCATGCAGCAAGGCAGGCCTGGTTGTAAAGTTTTACACGGAATATGTTTATGGCATTTACCATCCAACTGCGACATTTTGGGACCGATATGAGAGTTTTGCTGTGGAAGTATACACAGCGATACACTGGTAAGAGCAAATTATGTTTAACCTAAGCTTGCGTTACTTTATTGTGTGAACAGTTAACTTAAAGGTCCAGTGTGTAACGTCTTTAGTTGTTCATTATCAAAATCTGTGTTGACTGTTCACAAACTTGTGCTTTTTGATGAATATTTACCACCACCATCAATTCCAAGTATTCCTTTTGGCTTGAAATTTTACATTTGCATTTGCATGAACTGGGGTAGACGCTCCATATTCATGTGCCACCTTGAAATATGTTAGCCGGTAAGGGACATACGGGACATACTGCTCCGCCTTTCGCGTTTTTGTGTTTTCGCTGTCACATGATAAACTCACAGGAGCTGCTAATGCTGCTAATGGGTATCGTAGCTTCCCGTCTTTTTGAAGCGTGAAGGCTACCGTAGCTGTAATACGTACTTTGAACTGCGTGGTGCGAGAGAATTGATTGCGATATATGATCTTAACACTAGATGGGAGAAATTCCTACACATTGGACCTTTTAATTTAATATTTTATATAAGTTTTCTTTTGTGGGGTGCAATTTTTTTTTCACCAAAACAAGTTCCATCCCGAGACCATTTTGCAGAGCCACCGTCGCTGGGTCCGGAGCTGAGTTACGCTCAAGACGATTAGAATTGGTTTAAAGAAATGCAAACAACCCAGACCGTTTTTTTTTTTTTTTTTTTCTTCTCTTATCCCAGAATCTGTGGTGTAGTCAGACCTTACTCCACAGCGCTTTTTCTTTTTCCTCTATCTACTGTTTCTGGACTTCTGTTAGAGGCATTCTCTATAGACTCGGAAATGCAAGGGACCTCCCAAATACACAAAAATACAACCGCACACTCCTCGGCTGTCAATCAGCCTTCCCCATCCTCTCTACTGCCACCTCCTCCACCACAGGGAAAAGGTCCTTCTGATTAGAACAGGCCTCTCACTGAGTGCCATCCATCATCATCTAACCTACCGGTCCTCCCTTCTGATTACTCCGTCTCTCACACACACTCACACATGCACAAGTAGCATAAACACGCACACACAGAGAGACACACACACACACAATATATGAATAATTCACATTGATTGAATCAGGATTAATTAGCTATGAGGTAATCATTGGCTGCAAACAAGGCTGTATGTCAGGAGAGTTGACATTTAGTCGACACAAGAAGGAAAGAGGGGAGGGGTGTGTTGCGTGTGTTGGTATTGGGGGGGCAGTATTCCTGCTGTTTGAAGCATTACACAGAGTCTGCTCCTTCTCCACTGTCGGAGAGAGGGTCTGACTGTTTGGTTGTAAAAGCAAGCTGACAGCTTTGTTAACAAGTCCGAGCAGATGAGAGGGATTATTTTATTCCATGGCATGATGATGGTATTGAGCAGACAGCCCTCAGTTAGCTCTGGATTTGTCGGCTTCCAGTATTTCACTTGTGATTTTTTTTTATAAATTTGCCTGTTACACAGTACTAGGCAGTCCTAGCTGTTATAATTAGAATAGTCATGTTATCTTTCAGGTGAGGAAGAATTGCAATCATCTTTAAAGTTGCATCTTGAAACATTAAAATAACATAGTAACATTAGTATTATACATTAACATTTAATGGTTTTGTAATATATATATATATATATATATATATATATATATATATATATATATATATATATATATATATATATATATATTTTTTTTTTTATTATTTTTTTCTACTTACTTTACTCTAGATGGAGTAGGGAGGCACTGGCTCATTTCTTCTGTGACTCTCATCCTCTTTGCAGCCTGGTGACTGAATATTTACTGTTGATTCTAGACATATTTATGCCAACATGTTGGCTTGAAATGTAGAAGAATGCGTTATAAATGGAATATAGTACACTTGGCAACACCAGTGGTTGTGGCTAACATGTAGACTGAATCTATCTATCAGCAAGTACAGCAAATTAAAAAGGAGGCAGCTAAATCTGTAAAAACAACTTCTGTGTACAGTATTGGACATTTTTTAAGTTTTCCTTTCATACTAAACACAACAAATTAAAACAGTCAACCTTTTTTGGTGTCACTACAAAACAAAAAGTAGGCCTTACACTAGTGGGGAGGAGAGCTGTCTGAGTAGTGGATGAGTAACATACGTTTACCTCCCTTTCAAGAAACCAATCCTGCCCAACATGACAAACTGATATTTTGGTGGGTATTTGTTAAAAACTAAATACGTGTATGATTCAATTTCAAAGGCAGTTTTAACTCAGAAGAAATAATGCTTTCAAATTGGTTGTAAGGCAGCTGAGCTAGGACTGTCTGGTGAGGATTAATCAAACCCTAACAACACTTGAAAAACAAAGCGTGTGTATGTGAGTCTGCTGCAACCTTAGTATGGCTCACATTACATCATCTTCATTACTTACAGTAATTAATCATTTGCAGTGACTGAGGTCTGCATACCTGTATACCATACGGTACTTTATAGTAAACCTGTGTCTGACCAATGTGTCTGATACTACCCACCCCTGTTCTAGTAACAATATTAAAGGTCCATTGACATGGTGCTCTTTGGAGGCTTTTATATAGGCCTTAGTGGTCCCCTAATACTGTATCTGAAGTCTCTTTCCTGAAATTCAGCCTTGGTGCAGAATTACAGCCACTAGAGCCAGTCCCACAATGAGCTTTCCTTAGGATGTGCCATTCTGTGTCTGTAGCTATTGAGGAGGAGAGAGGGGGGGGCAAGGTTGAGGGTGGGGGTGTGGCCTTGACCAACTGCCACTTTGCTCGTTTGAAACAAGGGGGTAAGCGAGCGTTTGGAATGCGTAGCTCCTATGGCGCCATTTTGATGTTAACAAGTGATCACCCGCCGTTAGCATTCCATTGACTGCCATTCATTTTGACGTCACTTTGACAGCGAATAACTTTACATCTGAAGCGTTTAAAGACTTTTTGTCCATTGTTCATTTCTAAAGAAACATGACAATGTATAAAAGGCTCCATTACCTTGTACCTCACGTTATGGCTCCGTAGCAGACGCTTTTGTAAAAATAGGCTAACGATTGTGTCATAACTAAGCAACTTACTGTCGCATAGTAGAGGAATTACCGTATAGTACAGGAGAAGCTCGCAGGCAGTTTGGACTTACATGAGCTGTTTAGGTTTAATTACTGATGTTAACTAGCATTTTAGTTAGCAATAATTAGCCTGTGCCCATGTTATCTCCTTACATATATCTACGCTCTCCGTCTCTGTAAGATTGCGAATGATTGAGATTCTCTTGGCACAGCTACCAGAAGACTTACAACTTTCAGACACGTTGCTCACGTGACATTTACGTTGTCTCTGTCAGTTGGAGGCTGCGCAGTAAAGCAAGTGATCACCGGAAAAGTGCTTCTAATAGCCTTCACTGGTCTCCGTCCAGAGCAACGGGATCTGTTGGTCCACTCTTATATACTGTCTATGGTTTGAAAGCCATGATGTCTCTCTCATGTGTGGGCCAAATTCTCTGGGCGGGCAAAGCAGAGAAAGAGGAGGTAACCCTGCTCCTTATGACCTAAAATACATGCAAATCTTATTCATTTATTATACTTGGACATATTCGTAAAGCAAGTCGTGTGTTTTACCCTTCAATGGTTACTGTGAGTCACAGCAGTGTATGAAGATAAAGCCTTGTCTTTTCAGTGAGCCTAGACGAAGGAGCTGAAACATCAGGTTTACTCACTTCTACAGATGGTTCCTCCTGCTGTGCTTAAGGATTGGGATAAAAAAACAACTTTACTCACATTTTATCATAATTATTTTATCATAGTTAACTGAACACGCAACACAAGGTCAAAAAAGCATTTTTCTAATACATATCAATTATACATCTTCAGAGATCTCTCTGTGCCCGTGTTTGACATTTTTCTTCATAGCAGAACATGCTTTGAGGATGTGTGGGAAACGTGCTAACACAATAGAGCACCAAGCTAATTATGTTGCTGTCAATTATTTATTGGGGACTCAGGTTCGCAAGCTCTCAGACACATACAGTTTCCTCTATACCCAGTGTGTCTTAAAGGCTTGCTCACAGGGACCACAGAAGAAGTTATAAGCATCAATATTTCATAGTTAATTACCACGCCAAAGCCGCTGACTTTAATATTCCTGGAGAGGTTTCTGCAGCTCAATGTTGTTAGTGACACATCAGGCTGGAGGAGTGTCTGATGAATTAATAAATATAGAAGGATATGGATAGTCAAACCACTCCTGCCCAATCACACATATGCATGCCAGTGAGCACACACGCACAAAATACACACACTCTCCGGGAAATGAGTTTATAACTTCCTGGTTACGCTCCCATAATATAGACCCTCACGTTAGGACTCGATCTTGACGTACAGAAACATATTTCTTCTGTTTTTTTTAATTATTTTGAGTTTCTTTAGATATGATCTACTTGCAAGATGGTATAGTTTCGCCTTAGGATATCTGCCTTGAGCTTTGCATTGCAGTATTTAGTCTGAACCCAACTGCCAGGGGAAACAAACACCAATGTGAAACAGAAAATAAATACATAATTAATTAATTCACAATCTACAACTGTCAACAATAATTTCAAAAAAGCTGCCGAGCTGTTTGTCCAACTAGCGTGCATTGCTACTGTTTCTTCATAACACTATTTGTCAGAAAAGTATTATGAAATGTAGCTATTTGAACACATCTGAAAGGCAATCAAGTTTATTCTTTTTCTAATTCTCACTAGAATGATACTATTTAATGTGCATTGTCTTTTCCTGTGGGCTAAAGTAAAAAAAAACAAAAAAAACAAGGCATTAATAGACAGCTGTCCTTAATTCATGCATCCCAGTAAAAGCAATACAAAGAAATGCAAACCACTTTGAGAGGGCAAGCAAAATATACAAATCTCACCCTGTTGTCTGTTTGCATGTATTGTACCCCCACCTGACTCAACTATTACCCCCAGGGGCAAAGCTGGGTATTTGGAAGTGGGCAATGTTAGTTTAGTCCCGCCTCTGGGACTAATCACCTAATGAGGGCATTAGTGGAGTGTTAGGGTCACAGTGATTTGTATTAGCTTGTGTGTGCGTGTGTGGGTTTGGTGCAGGTGGTATCCCTTGACATAGAGGGACCCCAGGGGGATATGCATGGGCCCAGAACAGGCTTGAGGGCCTAAGCTGTGCCCAGTCAAAATCTGCTTGGACGGTGATGGATACCTTGCCTCAGGGAGAATGGCCACAAGAGCACTTAACCGTAAACATGCACAGGCAAACACAGACACATACACACAAATGCTCCACAGACAGAGCAAGATCCAAGTCTCAGACACAGAGCAGACACAGCTCACAGCGAGGTGGAAATGAGATGTTTAGCTTGATGATGCGTGACATCTGTAATGCATTCTAATTCTCCCCATCGGAGCACTAGTCTTTAAGAATGATTGATGATGTTGTTTCATCGTCTCAGTAAACACAGCTTAATAAATGAAGACCATGTCTGATCATCCTTGAATGGAAACCCCACTTCAATGATTCAAACTGAATTTAGCATTTTTCTGAAACTCGTGTAAATTTCACTCATTTTTCATTTCTAGCAATGCTGAATCCCCCCTTTTTCAATGTAATTATTTTTTGTGTAACATAAATTTAACAAATTTTTCATTCCATACAAAGGAACATTGAAATTAATTTCCTTGTGACTATGTATACTGTATATCTGTCAGCGATTTGTCCATGTGTGTGTCTCCGTCTTTCTGATGTTTGCCTGTGCATGTTTACGGTTGTCATTGTGTATTCCTTTGTGACTAGGTTGCTTGACAGTTTGACTGTTCAGTAAACGGTGCAGAGAGTAGCAATTTCACAATCATCGCATCACGCTTTGCAGACAACATTATTACAGATGTGGTGTGGCCAAGTCTGCTATTATCATTACTTAACCCCAGCGCAGTTGCCCTGAACATAAGCCTACCATTAACATCAAATGTTAATCACCCATGCAACCAGCCAGCTTGCTGTCTGGGCTGGCTATAGTATCGTATTCCAGTGTATTCTGCATATATTGGACATCTACCGTGTAATTGGCTTACACATTTCAACTCAGGTAGATACTGATAGTGTTTAGATAAGGGAAAGCATAGTGACTGCATGGCACACATACACATTTTTGTGTTTGCGTGTGAGTGTGTCTCTGTATGAGTCCTTTGTTGAAAACATTTGCATTTTGGGTTGTAGAAGTAGCTTGTGGATTCACAGCAGGCACGCTTCTTAGCACAACTTCAGCTGCACTTTTGTATGCTAAATTCCTAACATACTCACCTCTGTGAATTTCCTCTACGGTATTGAACTGCTGTGTTGCATGATGTTTCACCCATACAATATATTCTCAAAGTATTGATGGATGCAGTAGGCACTATGCACTGCAGTGCAGCAGCTACAGTATGTGTCAATAACCCAAGACATGAGTTGACATACACACCAGTACAGTGAGCTACTTTAATCCTCTGGAGAGGAGGGCATTGAATACATAACACCACAGACATAGCAGTGAGTGACATCAGAGGGTCTTGTTAGGTTTCTCCACAGGGGACCATCACCTCATGGGACCCCAGAGTACAGAAGTAAGCGTGAATCAGCTAGGGTAGAACTGTATTTTCTCCATGTGCTGCAAGAAGTGATTTTGGCCTACAGATTATTTTCATGTCAGCTTTACACAGAAAAACCATACCGGCCTATATGAGGATCTGCCCTGGCTTAAATGTATGTAGAATGATAACATGCTGGTAAATATGTTTTTGTGATTGTTACTTCAGACTGGTCTCATAAAGTGCCGTATATATCACACACCAATTCGTATGCTATTTTGGTGTGTTATCAAGACGCATAATCACTTTTTAGCGTGTTTATCAACGCAATTGGCCCGCCATTGACCTAAATTACAAGTGAATTTTCACCGTAGCGAGTAGTATAAAGTGAGGTTGGATGGGTAAAAGACAGGACTTTCTCCCAGGAAGGCCGGGATCGTGTTTTAAATTTTTTTTAAGCCTTCCCCAATGTTTCTTTCCTAAACCAAACCGTTTATTGTTTTTCTAAGTGTGTTTTTGTCGTTTTTTTTCCGAGTTTGTGTCGTTTTTTTGTGTTACTAAAGCTTTTCCCAGTGTTCTTTTCCTAAACCCAACCTTTTTTTTACACGCGTACTATCGTTGCGATAGTACGTCACGTTCTCGCGATAACACGCAACGTGGCGATGCGTGTATGTTTACATCTGCTGCGTATAAATACACGTGGATAGCTCAAAATGCGTACAGATAACACGCCATTTGGCTTTAGGAAAGTGGCGGGTATGTTTACGCAAAGTCATGATGCCATGTTGGTTACTTGGCACCTGACAGCAGTATTTTTTTTATTTCTTTGTGATCGATCCTGATCCTTCATCCATTTCATCTACTGTGATTTCAATAAGACTTCCCTAACACAGTGTTGACAAAGGCATGGTCTGCTTTTGTTATTGTAAGCTTAAAGAAGGGAACTGTTAAGTATGATGCTGACAGCTTTTAAACCCAGATAAAATAACCAAATAATAAACCAGGTCTACCAAGCCACGATTCTGTCATCGCCAAAATAGTTTGCTCCCTAGCAAATTACTGTGACGAAAATAACGTCTCTTATATAATACCAAATTATTATGGATGTTATTGCAGGTAAAGTTCTGTGGTCCTTAGTCATGGGTATTCTAATCATAAGCCCTAACTACATAGCTGAGTTACAAACGCTTCTTTCTGTAACAATGTCATGTAGACTAAAGATGTGCCTTTCCACATCTTTTCTACTCTTTTCTCCACCTGCAAACACTATTGTCAGTAACCATTAGAATGACTGTTATGCCTTGAAATCAGGATTTACAACCACCAACTGGGGCTTCAGGTTTAGCTGGTCTATGTTTACACAGGTCACATTCCTGGTATGGGATTTTTGACTTGACATCTCCCTGGATCAGCTGATATCTATCTTTCTATGTCTTCATCTGTGAACCTACAATATACCATTCACAGAGAGCTAAAATTAGCATCTGATTGATTTAGATGCATATCAAATAAAATCTTTCCTCATGAAAGACTATTTGTTATACTTACAGTCCATGACTATTAACAATGCAATCTTATAATTAGACTAATACAGCCTGGCTATAAATAGGTTAATGTAGTAGCTAGAAACACCCATCCATTTCCATTGTAGGGGTTAATATTGTGTAATTCCAGCATCAAGTAACTTGTGCTGGACTATTTATTGGCCAGGCACAGTGACTTACTTGAGTCTCCTCTGGTTGCCTGGCAACCTCACGGTGATGACAATAATCCAGGAAGTTATTGTGCCCTGCCAATAAATAGTCCTGCACACAAACCCATAAAACCCTATTTTACAGCTTAAAGAGTTGAGTGATGTATTCAGTGCATAGCTTTGCTATTTTGCACTATATTACTAGTAAAACAGCAACATCTGCTACATAAGGACTTGCAAATGTACCTGCCTGCAAGGGCTACTGACTAATGTGAAGACACTATTAATACCCTTGGCTAAAAGCAAAGGAAACATGTACCGGAAGAGTGATAGTTGATGTGGTGTACAAAATTGACACAGTTTAAAAATTCAGCACTTGCCAGCCACTGGGACATTCTCCACTACACGGTTTACAGAGAAACAAATTAAAGGAATAGAGAATGACAATGTGACTACACATGCCTGCCTTTAGTGTCAGTTTCTTGGCCCAAAGCACAAAATGAAGAAACCAAGGAAAATGCATGACATGAAAGTTCAGGTTTCGTAGAACAGTGGGTAGCTTATTAAATCCTCTTTGATCCTGCTGTCTTTGATATCTGTGCTCACATAAAGAATTCACTTTCAGTAGTAAATATAGGTAGTTCAGAGAGACATCATGACACACACCCCTCATTCCCTTACAGTCTCTTTAAATTATACAAAACAACCTGGGAAAATGTGCAGGTCATATAAAGACATTCACCAAAAAGGAGTGGGAATATACAGTTCCTTGACTTAGTTACATTTGGGATTTTGGGGGATTTGAACTGCTTTTTTGTGATATGTTCAGAAGAAGTTCACATGAGCATTTGGGAGAACTTTAGTCCTGCTCTGCACATAATTCAAATAAATCAAATGAATGGGTCTTTATTAGCTACTAATGTTTTGCTTAAAAATGGTTAATCTTTTCTGAACTACCTGGTAGGTCAGATACAAAGGCAAAGGCTGTACCTGTCTGTCTTTACTTCTGTCTATGAAAAAGGCCTACCATATATAAAAACCTACCAAAAAGTCTTTATTTAAAGATATTAATTATTATGCCTTTTGTGTGTCCGAGTCTAACCTATTAGATGTTTCTTGTGCTTATTACGCAAGAGGTTAAACTTAGATACTGTGTCCATTGTGATACTGCATCCATAATAGTTCTTTGGTCGATCAAATGTTAGATACTTTGCGTGTGTACTTGCATATTTGTGTCCATGTGTGTGCTCTTGTGTGTCTGAGTTGACAAATGTGGCTGGGTTACCTTGGATGAAAAGCCCTCTGCCTGTGACCCCATACCCCAGTTGCCATGGCATCTCTCTGTTTGTAATTGTCCTAGTTTTCTGGGGTGAGAATAATGAGCTGCATCTATCAGGGGCCTGCCATCCCATCCTGTCCTGTCCCAGGCTATACTCTGACCTGGCAATGCCACCCCGCTGAGCCCACCTTGCCCGGGGGCTAGGCCTGTTTGTTTGCCTTGCCCAAAGGATGACACTGTGCCGCGGAGACGGAAAGGTCGTGGCTGCCCCTGACCTGACCTCTCACCCCTCCTTCTGCTTAATGCCAGGGCACTGGGGGTGTGATGACTGGATAAACACACATTTACTCGCAGTAAAATAAATGAGCATGCACACACATATTTCAGCACATGCACGCACAAAAAGAAACCACATTAACCCACACAGTCAGGCAAACTTTAAGATCTTTCCGTGTCTCAGTTTCTCGCTCTGCTACATTTTTTTTTAACTGTTTGATAAATATAGATTGTCAGTCAACATTTGTGTTGGTTTTTGTCTGGAAAACCAACAACAAACAAGGTTTTCACCACAAATAGGTAAGTACTTGATGTCTAAGTGAAAGTTTACTTAATTGGAGCAGTAATCTGCCATGTGAGCGGAGCCAGGAAGATACAGCCCCTGCGTCCTCATTAAAAATGTACAAACCTACTTTTGAACTGTAAGTTGGAGAATTGATTAGGAAGCTAACGCCTGTTGTGATATCCATTTCTTTCATTGTTCTCGGCTGGCTCAATAAGGCAGGCATTTTCACTGTGCATTCCAATTACCTTGGTGCAGATCAAGAAAGGTGCCAGATTAACTAGAGAAACCTTGCTAACACAAAGAGAATTCCTAACTTAACAAGATGTCATTTCTCATTGATAAGCCCTGTCAGAATTGCCGTGGCTTCCCTTTTTGAATAATTAGGAGGTCTGGATTTGAATACATATACAGAGACTTCAGGAATCGTTAGATTCAGGGTGCAATGCTCTGTTTAATATTTCACAAATTTCCTTCTTCAGTCAAGCCTATGAATATTTGTAATGGGTTCTTTAAACTTTCTTTTTCAAGCTCTTGCTCAAAAACATGTGACGTAGAGAAAGTTTAAGTCTGCAGATTTGATGTAATGTACGGTGTTGCAACTGGTAGAACTCTTCTTGACATGCAAGTTAATAATTAAGCTTAGTTCATGTGTTGCTATGGAGTTACTTAAATGGTGTTTTAAACCTTTTCTTTTCATGGGAGGTTTTAATGATAACATTCCACTACAAGGTTTAGATGATTTGCTCATAATTGAAGTTTCAATAAGCATTTAGTTTCTGCACACTGCACCTTCTCTCTGATCCAGGTTAATGGTTGTCCCTGCTTTGGTTACCATTAAGTACTGTATTTATTGTCCTTTATGGCCACTAGTCTTTTTTTTAGCTGAGTTAAGAACTCTAATGAGCATAATTTGCCTACAGAGGCAAATTTAGCAATAGTATTTACAATGTCTAAATGAAAGTGTACAAGACGTCTAAAAACACAAAAAAATACTAAAAAGAAGAACGTGTTTCCAAAGATGATTTTTTTCCAGTGCCCCTAGCGGGATCAAGCTGGACATCTTTAGATCCTGCTGCAGTGTCCTGCTGAGACACTTTCTTACATGTGGTTCACCATAGAGTTGTCTGCCCGGAAGATTTGGCCTCACACAGTGCCTCACTAGTGTACATTTGCTGCAAGTGTCTCATTTCTGTGGCGCTCCGGAGGCATTTTAAGTGTCATCATTTAGGCTTCAGCAGTCTAAGTTGAAATGAGGAGGGCCCTTATGGTAATGACCATCATCCTTCCCTTTATGCTAAATGACATTACATCTTTTCCCCTCAATTTGAGATTTAAAATAGATTAGTTTCACCGAATAATGTCTGTTAGTAATGGAAACTCTTCAGAGGCTGGGCTGAAAATACACATTCACACATAGGCCCACACACACATACATCAAGCTATTATCACACTCCAGGGGAAGTCTTATTAATCTTAGAGGTTTTTTTTGCCCTTCTTCCTCATTTGGAGGCAGCTCATGAACAATTCAGCTTCTGCCTGCTAATGGTGTTTCACAAAGCTCTGTGGGATATCTTTTATACATCAATAAGGGCAATTATCAGCTTAACTGAGAAAGCAGTGTCGCCAGCTCAGTCATGCCCTTCTCTTCTTTGCTCTATACCAGTGTACTGTCTTGACATGCTTTAGTAAAGCAATGCACCAGAACTGCAAAGATTAACGGTGTTGCTTACCGCTGGGCCTACCCATTAAAAGCAAAGCAGAATAACAATCTTACATAGGCACTTACTTAAAGGTTAAAACTATAGATATTTAAATAGCAGGACATTTGATTTAACAACTTTAATATGACATACTTGGCATACCACCATTTAGAAAATTTAAGCTTTGAGCATATTGTTGATTTGATAGTAGACATGACTATAAAGTTCTTTTGAAGCGGCTAACTGATTATTCAATTGTTAATTTAACCAGATCAATATGTATTTGTTAAAAATGTATTTTTAATTTTATTTCTTAATTTATTTATTTATTGTTTTAACGTTTCAAATATTTTCTGTTGCCACTCTCTTGAAGGACAAGTTAAAGCACTTGGCACAAGAGGGCACTACAGCCACGCATACCCCCCCGGGGATACCACCCCACCCTAGCCCAACTGTCCTGCCTGCATGCCCTTTCATTGTTCAGAAGGGATTGATGTGGAGGGCGCAGCCGTGCACAGCTGGCAGCATTAGCGGCTTAACCCTGGATGCTAATGCTAATATAGGATTGGGCAAGGAGTAGACATTGTGAGCCATATGACCACTGGCGGGCAGGAGTTAAGAGGGGCGAGGGGTTGCTGGTGGTGAGCTGATCCATGCATGGATTAGTCGGCAACATGGCAGAGTTAGTCCACTGGAGAATGCCACCGCTTGGGTTCAGCTCCTAATGCGCTAATTAGATCAAGTCTAGGAGATGTCGTGTGTTTGGGATTCAAGACTTGTTATTACAGTCAAACTCCACTCTGTTGGGTTGGTTAGTGACTGACGTCAGACGTTATGGATATTGTCTTTACCTTTCGAAAGGACACATCCACTTTGCTCCACTCTCCGAACTAAATCTGTGCTAAATAATCCTCGAGCTTAATGGCTTTTAAACAGTGCAGCAGAATCTCCCAGACAATTTGAAACAGTGCCCTGTGGCCTCTCTCCGCTCCCATGCTCCAACTCTCATATCTCTGCCACCATCTCTCTCGGTGCCAACCGTTGCTTCATCCCACTGTTCTGTTGTTCAGTCCCCTTATTGGCTGCCCAACTGTCCTCATCTGGTGTGACACCAGCAGCTGGCCAGACAAACCTGAGGTAGTATAGTGGCTGCGGAGCTCAGTTGCCCTCAGAGGCCCACAAGCCTTTATGCTCAGTTCCCACATCAGCTCTAAACCTCTGTTTATGAACAAGAGGGATCAGACCAGGGCTTATATTTATAACCACACCACCATGACCGCCGCTGCACCATCGCAGTAATCACCACTGTGCATTGAGTCTGAGTGGAGCAGACACTTGGCCCGGTTCAGATGGGCACTGGCCAGCTTGGCCCCTTAGCCAGGCAGCTCTGAACTGAAATCATAGATGGGCTTTGCCCCTGCCAGCCATGAACTGGCAAACCAGTTGTTGTGATCTAGGGGAGAAAAAAAATAGGGAACATGATGATAATGTTTCAGCTTAATCATTTGAAAGGTCAGTTTTGCTTTGTTCACTGTTGTGCTTTGTACGGTGATTTGTGAGTGCAAGGTTTCAAATGGCTGGGCTAATGTTCTCATGGAGAGTGTCTGTGTCATACATTTTGGCACACTGTATGATTTTGTTTTAGGCTGATGAATTTAAACGACTGCCAGAAATGCTATTTATATTTCCAAACCAGAAAGATTAAAAGGCTTTGTGCTAGTCAGCTGTTTTTATTTTTACCTCCTTCGATGAAGAACTTCTGATCTCTTCCTTTGTCAGCTAATTCTGGTTTTCTTTCTGTTTCCAAAATCTCTTTATCCAAACCTTAGTCAAACAATTTGTCCCCATACATGGGTGTTTTTTTTACAAGGTCTTGGAAGAACTTTTTTTTTTTCATTTAAACCTATTTCTTTTCCTGTCATGACCCCTGGCAAGATGCAGTTGCGGTTGCTAGAAGTGTGGGAAAAGTCACGACCAGTCTCGCCACACACCACCCGCCACAACAACCTGACAATGCTACATTACCTCACTGTTAGTGATCTAGTAGACACATCTAGCCAAGGCACATCAGCATACACATCCCTTAAACCATCTCTTTGCATGTCAAGGTCAGGTTTAGTGGTCCTGAGGTGCAGGAAAGTACACCCCACTGTGCCAGTTTAAACTTAGCCCACACTGACGTGCCCATTTGAGGTTTTAGGTTGCGTTTCAAAGGTTTTCTGTAGATGCCTTTAGAAACGCTCATGGGGTGAAGTACTGGGAGCTTTGGCAGTACAGCGGAGCCACAAGTAGGTGAAAGGCAAATAGATCTTGTGGATTGGCCGTATCAAGTCAGATGGCTGTAGATAGAGCTGGGCGATATGGAGAAAATCAAATATCAGGATATTTTTGACCAAATACCTTGATAACGATATTGCGGCGATTTTGTGGGGTTGACAATTGGTGCTTTTACAAAATATTTACACAATGACATTTTGTATAAATAATCATCAGTAACGTGGATAATGACTAAGTGGGTAAAGGCAAATAATAGAACAGCTAGAACAGTCTGGTAAGTTCAGTAAATGACATCACTTTACTGTAATGCAGTCTTTAAAATCAGGAAAAGACAACACATATTATTACGATATCCAAAATCTAAGACGATATCTAGTCTCATATCACAATATCAATATACTATTGACACATTGCCCAGCCCCAGCAGTAGAGCACTAGCCATTAGCTCATTAGCCGACCCCAGCTCCACAGTAGGCTACATGCTGGGTTTGGCTAGTGTGCATAAATGTTTAAGAGATGATAGCTATTGGCTGTCCAGACCATGGGAATGAGAAATACTGGGACACTGGAAAAAAATAATAGATTGTCTCTTCTTCTAGACTAGCAGAGTTCATAATGATGTCATTTTATGGGCTCATTGTTTCAATTATACATGGGTTTTAAAGTTTACAGTGATCTCAACAATATTATCAATACTTAAACCTTCCATTTACTCAGAATTGGCATTTGTTCTCTTGATCCACAATGTAAAAACATGTTAAAGCGCAGACACAAGGCCTGTAAACCAAACCGGTTAAGGATTAGAGTGAAGGCCTCAGCATAAATAGTAAATCCCTTTGGATTGACTGGCATCAACCAGATTGTATTGCTGACTTTCTGGATCTTTGTGGACACAGTTCACATTGACCATTGTCCATCTGACAGGTGGTGTCGTTGTAATTCAGCTCTTTTTGAGGAAAAGTCTGACTGAGAACACAATTTGCATATTGCGACTTTTTTCTGAAAGGTGCAATATAAACAGGTCTTTTGATCTGAAGTTAGATTAGTTTTGTTTAGATTGGTAAAAGGTGCACATATCTGGAAAACACAGTGTGAGCTTTTTAATTCTAAGTTCATTTGACCCCTATACGTATAAATTGATTAGTAAAAGCAAGGGGTAAAATGTGTAATTCAAGTATTATCAAAGCAAAGGTCCGGACATTGAGAAGTCAGTGAGCAGACAGCAGACCAGTTTTTAGAGAGCCAATCTTCTTAGAAAGTGAGTTATCTTGAAAGTTAACATTTCAGCAACAAAAGTGGTTGTTGACTGCAGGAAGAGTAGCCATCACATCTGGTATCCCTTAGCCTCATATAATGTAAAAAAAAATAACCCTAGACTACAAAATCACCTTCCAGTTCAATTTGACAGAAACCTGCCCCAGGTTTTGCTCTTACCTGTTTTGTGTGTCTTAGTGTCTTGTTTTAGTATCACTGTTCCACTGCCCACTACTCATTCCGTAATTGTCATTCATAGAAAATATTAGCTCAGTATATTAGCTCTACTAAAAAAAGAGAAGAAATATAGCATTTAGAGAATGCAGTTTTGATTACAGGGAGGCTAGAAGGTGGCAAGGGGTGGCATATGGAGCTAATGTGTGTGTATATATGCAAGCATGTGATTGCAAACAATCCTCTGTGCCTACATATTTGAATGTGCCTCATCATTGTCTGTCTGGGAATGAGAAAGGCATGAACATGAATGCAACCCAAGGCCCAGTTGTCTTGTCATCTGTCTAGTGTGTGTCTGTACAAGGATTGCAAAGCTTGTAGTCTCAGCTCCTGTGTGTGTGTGTGTGTGTGTGTGTGTGTGTGTGTGTGTGTGTGTGTGTGTGTGTGTGGAAGAGAATGAGATCAGGTTACGCTAGAGATAATCCTCCCAAAGCCGTTTTGTTCAGGCCTAAATCACTGGATATTACCCTACCCATAAGTGATTTTAATTGGTTGTCTCATATAACACACTCCCGCCTAACGCTAATGCTGCCCTGTAATTGGCTGAAGGCTGCCTCTGCCTGTTAAGTTCATGGGACAATTATGGTTTAGGTGACAAAGTTACTGGATATTGGAAGTGATCAAAGGATCAGACTTTTAACCATCTCACATTCATTGTCTGGCTTTAGTGCTGTTTTGGGCCTATGAGTCTGAGCATGTGTACAATATGTGTGTGTGTGTGTGTGTGTGTGTGTGTGTGTATTTTTTACAGGGCATGCATGTGTGAATGTAAGCACATTTGTGAAGAGCTTGTGTCCATTGTCTATTTTACTGCCATCCCGTCTGGACTGAAGTGCTATTGCATCCCGCCTCCCCTAATTGAAGACTTGGCTCTCCAGATGATTCCAGATCTCTGTTACCATAGTGATCGCGGTGGCTTTGATAACCATGGATGGCTGTAATGCTGCCTCCTGCAGACTCCATTGACCATAGTTTGGCCAGCCATCTGGGGTTCTAGCTGGCTGGCTGGCGGGACTTTGGTGCATGCTGGTCGGCTGCTGGCATGTTCAACCTGCCACTTGGCTTGTCCATTATCATCTTTCAGCAGGGGGATTCCAACACAGTCTCATATAATTTTGTAATTCTGAGGACAAACTCGGAAACATATGTTGTGGGCACAAACAATGTGAAGATTACATGCCCTTAACATGAAATGATTCTGAGACAATAACCCAAATTCCACCTCTTTCTTGTCTAAAGTTAGTTATGTTTAAATTAATGTAGTGAAACATGTTTGATACAGCTTAGGACTCATTTTTATGCAATGAACAGATATACAAAAAACAACGGGACACATTGTCCTCCACACCTATGTGGTCTGTACTTTTTGTGTCATCCTATTTCATCGGTTGGGTAATTTATTTTTTATTTTTTACCATAACCCCCTCCAAACCCTTAAGGGGCATTTTTGGGACCGAGGACTCTTTAAATCCCAAACAGCCTGTTGTGGTATATTGGGTGCAAACCAAATAATCATTTTGTGGTGGCATTATTTGTGTCCCCCACTTTCATGCACTGCGCAGTATATCCAATCCCTCTCAGCGGTATGCTGAGACTCATGTTACTCAGGGCAAAAAATGCCACAAGACAGTGTAGCCCTTCCTCTCTTGCCACTTCTCTACATCTAGCCCTCACACCAAACCCCCTTTCTATTGTCATCTGTTGCAGACACAGCTAAAAGCATCCATTTCTCTCTAATCCCCTTTAAGAGTGGTGCACAATTTATTTTTGCAAAGCCATTTGTCCCAGACAATATGCGCTAACAGGCTAGACTGCGTTGCTCAATTGCTCCCCCAGCCACCCACCCACAAAACCTCCAGTACTATCGCACAGGTGCATGTGTGCATGCCCTGACCTTGGGAGCAATGCAGTGCTTGTCTTTATGAGGCCTTGAGACATGGCATTTGTGGCATTTAACCCCCCTCATTACTCCCCAGACCCCCCTCCCCCCCTTTTGCTTTTTACTGTCATTCTCTTTCCACCCTCCTTCCTCTCTGCCCCTCTCCTTCACATTCTACTCTTCTTGCATATTCATCCTCTTCCACCTTCCTTACTTCCTTGTTAGTCTCCTTCTGTCACTGACTTTGGCCCTTTAACCTGGCAGATAAACAGCCATGGTCCAGGTGTGTGTGTGCGTGTGTGTCTCTGTTTATGTGTGTGTGTTAGGGGTAACCAGACAGCCACAGAATGTACCACCTCCTCCCATACACTGGGCTAGCTTGGAGGGGGTAGTGAGATCTTGACAGGGTCAGTGAGCTTTGTAGCTCATAATTACCCAGCTTGGGTCTACAGTAGATATGTCAAAGCAGCTGGACCATGCAGGGCTCACACACTATAGAAGGACCTGTAGGCCAACCATGGTTAAAATGGACTGATGTAAATGGATCTTCGGCTGTACCCTGTGGGAAGATCTCTTTACAGTGCTGGTTTTGTTTAACCCTTGGTTTAGAGTAAAATGAGTGGCTTTGTGAACCATTGAAGCCCATAGTACATCAGGTCAAATCAGATTATGAGTGGTCTCGTGTGCAAAGCAGCCAGTTAAATGACAAAATATGCCGTTTGTCATAGCTCTGCAGAGCGGAACATGTGGGCGTCATTTGCAGTTACTGCTGTAATGCAGTAATATAACACATTACTAATACAATTTTGGTAATATTATACAATCTCAGTAACGCGAGTTACAACGATTTTAATCCGAAATGAAGTGGTGTTTTGTTTTTTTTAAGAATTCACCAACACCGTGAAACATTTCGTCACCAGAGAAAAAAATCTGTGAGTAAAAGAGTAACGCTATTTCCTCTTGCTGAAAGTCAATGATTAAGATGACTGCAGAGACTGATTCTACATTTGCGAGATGGACACACTCCCATCATTTTCAGGAGTTATTACACTTTGTTGAAGCAGTGTGCTGTCCCGTCACTGTTCTCGTGGTCCGAACCAGAGACGGTAGGGACAACATCTGTGTCACGACAGGTAACAGCACGTCAGCGCAGACAGCTGTGTGTCCGAGCAACTGACAGATATAAACATGTCAGGAATTGACGTTTAGGCTTGCTACAGGTAAATATTAAGATTACATTTTATCAGTGGTGGAAAGTAACTATACCATACTTCAATACAATTGTAAAGTGCTTTTTAATTGACTATTTCCAATTCTTTCCTACTTTATAGGCCTACTTCTACTCCTCTCCAATTCAGAATGAAGTAAGCCTATTGTACGTTTTACTTCAGTATTTATTTTATAACTTTAGTTACTTTACAGATTCAGATTAATAATAATAAAATATTATGAATAAATACATTACAATGTATTAAACTGGATAAAGATGAGACTTTGTTGATCCCGTGGTGAAATTCACAAGCTACCGGAAGTAGTTATCCTACTTCCGCGGTAATTTTGGTGAAATTAAGTCAATAGTAGCACAAAAGTAGTGTAAAGCATTACAATTCAGAGACAGTGATATTGTAGTCTCGCTTTGCCAGACCCTCATACACAGCGCTGCGGAGGAAGGTCTGGTTAGTCCACACAGCATTCCGGGATGGGAGAAAAACGTGTCCCTGGTTTATTGGCATTTCTTTAAACCAATCACAATCGTCATGGGTGGCGCTAAGCACCGGACAGAGTGCTGTCAGGGTGCTGCTGCAGTAATAATGTAATATAACTAATTACTCTCAAATGACAGTAACTAGTAATCTATAGTGTATTACAAGTACTTGCCTAAGACTGTTCATTTGTAAGTGCCTTACAAAATGTTAAAAATTACTGTTTTATAACAGCAATGATTGGTTAGGTTTTTGCATAAAAAACAACTTGGTTAGGGAAAGAGCTCGGTTTGGGTTAAACTAGCTAAGGTTTGGGTAGCTTTGTTGTCATGGTTAAAATGATAGCTACCGCATAAGGTAAATGTTGGGAAATAATTGTGGTCATAGTTAAAAGAAATCAATACTGACTGTCAGTTGGAAACAGGAAGTGCATAGCGGTCTCTGGTGTCAAAGGTTTTGTTGACCTGTCCCACACCACGACCTCCTCCTTCTTCAGACTTTGAGACTATAGCTTCAACGACCTCATGCTACTTCCTCCTTTGCTCTCAATGGACAAGAGTCAAGGAGTCTTTGTCACTTGAATGCACACATATCTCGTTTTGGTTATTTGCTGAAACGGCTGATGCTGTCATTTTTCTTGGCAAGACAGTCTCTTGGGCATTTTAGGGCCCTCAATGAGTGGAGCACAGATAAAAATAAATGCTAGAGAACGATTAATATGCTTCAGATGAATTTTCAATAGTACATACATAATACAGTCCAGATAGCGTGGTGTATACATGCTATGATGGAATGCCATTCTTCTCTTTACAATATTGCTCCCATTACAAAACCAGTACTTAATTTATCCAGACTGATCTCATAAAGTGGTGTATGTATGACACGCCAATTCTTTTTTTGCATGTTATCACGACGCATAATCGCTTTTTAGTGTGTTTATCAACGCCGTTCGGCCGCCATTGACCTACATTACATGTGAATTTTCGCTGTAGCTAGTAGTATGAAAGGACGTAAGTCCGCAAAGGGAGGTTGGTTGGGGTGGCAGATGGGTAACACACAGGACTTTCACTTTCAACCGTTTTTCAACCTTTTCTTTTTATTTATTTTTTTGTAAATTACTTTTTATTAAAGCCTTCCCCAGTGTTTCTTTCCTAAACCCAACAGTTTATTGTTTTCCTAAGCGTGTGACGTTGGTCACCGTCGACCAACGTCTTTAATGTTACTAAAGCCTTTCCCAGTGTTCTTTTCCTAAACCCAACTTTTTTTTTTTTTTTTAACATGCGTGTGATGTTCTCACGATAGTATGGCACGTTCTCGCGATAAGTGTGTATGTTTACATCCGCTGTATACAGCGTGGACATACACGTGGATAGCTCAAAATGCGTACAAATAACAAGCCATTTGGCTTTAGGAAAGTATACGCAAAGTCATGATGCCATGTTGATTTATCTTTTATATTTATTTTTCCCAAGAAGGCATAGAGCTGTCAATTGAAGGTGAGGAAAATAACAGTACTCACTGTCATCTCTTTATATGTGCAATATAACATTGATCAGAAATTCACTGATGTTGAGTCATGTTAAATAAACATGTATTTTGTATGATCTTATAATTATACATATTTGTTTCTGCTTAGTCTGTCTCTCTCTCTCCAGATGTAGTACTTCACTCTCCCAAGATTTAGACATTATGTTGATGTTTGTGGATTCAATAATTTAATTGTCCACTGTTGCCATTATTCTAAATCAGTCCTGTCAAAAGTATATTCTCATTTGTCAATTATTCAAAATGTCCTTTATTTTCCACTGCCAGTGAACAACATTTGTATGTAACGGTGTCTTCGAAACAGGTGTTTCTTGGGGGAAAACTTTAAATGTATTTAATTCTGAGGAGAGGTACTGATTTCTCTCACTCTGGTAAAGGTTAATGTCTCCATAGCTGTGTTGCTACTAGAGAACTGTATCTGATTGTTGCACACACCTTCACTCGCTGCTATCCTTTGTGGATTCCCAGTAAAACAACCCTTACTCACCTGATGATTAACAAGATTTAAGAGGGAGGAAGCCACATGGGGCCTCATTACCATCGTAAATACTTATCCCAGTGTTTCATTTTTTCCCAGTTTTCCATTTGTCTGTGGCATTGTGAGAAGAGGAGACGGTAGAGAGAGTTCCCTCTGTGTGCACAAGACGATGTAAGAGGAGGGGAGTTTATGGTGTTTTGGGAATGCAGACCCACCCTTCTCCTCCTCTCTCCTCTAAGATTGATTCCCAAGATGTGGTCTTCCCTCCTCTACAGGTTCCTCTGTGGGCCCATACAATGGTCCCTTGGCCCACTTCTTTCCAGCTCCCTCTGGGCTCACACTCAGGTTTTTACAGCAAATGCAATTACAGTCATCATCTACAGACACAACCACTAATGAGGAACTATGGAGGCAGCAGTATAGACTGCACAGACAGAGAGGAATAGTAGAGATAGAATTTCAGATAGACTGATTGAGAGACCCTGAGCTAATCATAAAACCTCTTTGAATCAGAGGCAATTGATGAAGTATCATTTAATAGTTTACAAGTATTCAACAGTTTCACACCACATTTTATTTGATTTAAACTTTGCCAAGCAACAGCGGCAAAAAAAGTTATTTCTTAACGCAACTTTTTAAAACTATCTTGGTGTCATATATTGTTTGAATGAGGACAGAAAACCCTGCTTTTCCCTGTAGTTTTGCAGACTTCTGATTTTATGTCACAGTCCTGTAACTGTAACAGCACAAAAGGGAACAGCTTGAACAAGCTGACATGAAAAAGTCTATGAACAGATGGGAGAAACAATAGAACTTTAACGACATGTGATACATAGTCTCCTGACTTCCACTGTGATTTCACAAGATGCCAGTTCTCCATTTTTCAAAGGGAATACTCAAAATGCTTATATCAGGATGAATCAAGACAAAGGTACGACATGACTCCTGTATCCAGTATGCCACTTTATAGACATACCTGGTGTTTTGATCTCCACTTGTATCTATGTCTAAAAAAAAGATGAGGAAAAAATGGATATGTTTCATTTTAGTGTTGCTGATAGATTCAACAGACAACCCTCATTAGACCAATTCTTTCAGTTACGGGTCACACAGGAGTCAAAATACGTTAGGTGGATGTTTATTGTTCTTTTTTGGTCATCTCTTCGAAACCATTTTTTTTTTAATACATACTTTGCCATGTTATAGGTAAACTCATGATATATGGTGACAGCACAAATATAAAATGACACTTACCTGGAACATTATTTTTCTTGTTACATTTTCTTAATGATACTCTGCCAGGCTAAAGCTCAGGCTCATGTGTGTGTGCGTGGATTCATGTGACACACCAACACAGCCATCACTACAAGCTTCAAAGGACCTACAGTACATCCACAGTCATGTCAGTTAAGTGAGCAGTAAAGATATACTTGTATACCACATTTAAAAGAAAGTTCTATCTGCTTATTGATGTTTATTATACACTGGCATTACAAATACACGGTATTGTCACATTTTGATAAAACAACCTGCCTCGTACACATAAATGTCGAATCTTTTTGTCACCGTATTTACCCCAATGCACTTTTGTTTAAAAAAAAAAGAAAAAAAAGATGAAATAGATGCTCTCTTTCACCGATACCAGTGCAATGCAAACATTTAATCTCTGTGGGGGATAGAAAGCCTACGGCTGCATCCTGTTTTGGCAGCTGTAAAGATAGAAGGGCCTCTCCGTTCTTCTGGCACTTTGCCTTCTGGGGGAAGAAGCTAGGGGACAGGTGGGGACCGACTGGCCCATGCCAGCTGACCTGTCAGCTTTAGACCCTGTGTGTTTAAATAAAAGGAGGGTGGAGGATGATGGGCCTCGGTAGTGTATGTGTGCAGCGTCTGTTGTCTGTGTGTATGAGAGAGAGAGAGAGAGAAAGGGAGTAACAGAGGATGACAAGAGAGGGAGACAGAACAGGGTGGTACTGCTGATGGAGATGGGATGTGACAGTTCTCCCTGGGATTGTGTGATTAATTGGGATCAGGTCACCTCTTCAATGTCTGGACAGTAATGCTATGCAGTCTCATATGGCTATTTACATACAGTGGTCTCCCTGGGCTCCACACACACACACACACACACACACACACACACACACACACACACGGGAAACAAAACACACTCTCCCCTATGTGGAATACTGTCATTATTTTTAGCTCAGATACTAGTCCAAGTTGTTGTAGTAGCAGCAATGGAGCTTGTTTGGTTTCCATGTTGTATTCAGATACAACTTTTTTTCTTGTTTTTCCTTTTCATATTTTCCTTGTGCTGGAACAAATATATGTACTTGACAAGAGCTCCTACTAAGAAAGTGGTTGTCGGCGCTGAAGTTCCTGTGTTACCTTTTGCAAACTCTGTCTCAAAGCACCAGCCCCTCTTGCAGAAGAGGGGATAAGATAGCATCCCAATGGAAGGCGCAGATACAAAAAGACACATGGCACTGAATAATTTATGGCCCAGCAAAATAGAGACAGCCACTTGAAGTCCTGAGTAAGTAGGAGATAAAGACAGTGGTGACATATCAAGCCACAATAAAGACACAAAGAACAGTGGAGAAGGCAGGGGGAAAACGTTGTGTGAATTTCCTGAGTTAAGAGTTTGTTTTGGTTTCCCTGCACTAGCTGCCTCTCTGTTTGAAAGTTGCATTGCTCTGCCTTGTTTACCAAGTCCTCTTGCTGCTCGCTCTGTCACACCGGGGATAGTACCCAGGTGAGCGCTGCTACACACACGGAAGAGAGAAGCCAGTGGCCCTTTGATTCTGGGCCGCTGGTTCCTTCAGATTAGCTATTCTCTCTATACCCTGACGAATTCACTGGCAGAGCAGCCAGTGTAACGGAGGGAGACACTTCCATCCCAATCAGGTGGCAGAGGCACGGTGGCTTGCTGACGGGCTGCCAGGTTGGGTGCTGGCTGCTTGCAGGCGAGGTGGGTGCAACATTTAAGACTTGGCCCCTGCTGGGCACCACGACAGACACCCCAGACGGCTGTTGGAGCTTCCAGGCCCCTCCAGTCTCTCCCCATTACACCTCAGCAGCACTGATGATGGCAGGTCACCGCGGAGAGGCCGTCCTCATGCCGCCCGTCACATCCCGCCACTTTCATCCCCTTGCTCACTTCAAAAGTGACATCTGTCATCACTAAGAATCTTGGAAGCGCCGTGTTCCTGCGATGTGCTGCTTTGATGGTGATTTGGCCCCAGGCGTTTGTCATACATAACTTAGGTGGAGAACAATGTGAAATCAAACTTGAAATTTGAAAGGAGAAAAAGAGTCTAAGCACACTACAGGCGGTTAAAATCTAAATCGCACTGGAGGGAGTGAATCAAAAGCAGCGTGATCTGGTAGAAGTATTGTTCGTTGCTCGTATCACAGTCTTGTCAGTTTTCTTCTTGTTCGTCTCGTTACTGTGTCCCCATCTGTGGGATGAAGCAGCTGCCAATGGCAACCGATCAGCCTGGTGGTATAACTATGTGCCATTTGGAGAGCTTTCTGATTGTATGCTTTTGATCTGCACCCACAGCATACTTGTAGCGCACGACTGCAACCGACAACAATATTATGAACAACAACGCAGCCTGTCCACAGGGTTCATGAGGTACAGGCTGCAGTCAGACGAACCACAAGTTTAGTATGAAGCGTATTCGTTGAATGTGGATTGTACTGTGTGTCGGTTTGTGAGACAGAAAGAAGATGGTTGTGTAGCTCTGTGCACGGTTCTGTGTTCGGTTGATGTTTGCGAGTAGCTCTGCAAACGTGTGTGTGTGTGTGTGTTTAGCTGTGTGTAGGTGTGCAGCACAAAGAGCGTGTGTGTACATGTGGCTATTTGTAAAACTGAGATATGATGACCCTGACGATACTTTTCACCAGGCTGTCAAAAACACGCCTCTCTTACTGACCTTGTTTTGGCGTCAGTGATACTTGACCCCCCTCTCCCTCCCATCTAAAGCATTGTCCAAATCAACTTCTGTAGTCTTCATATCTGTCAATGTAACCTTTAGACCCAACTTCTCTCACTGTCTTTCTCAACCTCGATCTTCTCCTTGTTTTTTTTGTCTCTGTTTGTCTCTTTCTATGTCTTGCAGTGTTTCTCTCCCTGCGTCGTTCATCCTCTCTCTGGGGTTAACCCAGAGTTCAGCCATCCCTCTTTCTCACCTCTCTGTGACTGACAGGCCTGTCTTCCAGATGGCTGCCAGATTGCCAAGCTCCTTGTCAGTTTATATTAAGCTTTGTTTGATTATTGAATAATTTAAGGGCCCGTTAAGTTCTCCTCCACAAATATATGTGTATCCAATTAGCGCTGTTAGGCTATGTGACATCACCGCCTTACTATTTATTGTTTTTTGTTCTTCTTTGCAAAGTTTTCTTATAGCCTCAGCTAGGGCAAAAACCCTGGAGCTCCACCTTTCTCATCTCTTCCCAGTCTGTTAACAAACTATCAGTGGAACCAACGTGGAACAGGATAATTCTCACTTTTGGATACACACATACGTACATATTTGGAGGGGACTAGACATTTTGTGCATGTGTGTTTGTATGTATTTATGTCACTCGTGAGTGTGCTCCAAGCTACAAGTAATTTGAACAAAACAACATTCAGACCTAGAGCTTTCTAACACGGGTCTGTTTGGGTTTATTCAACTGAATTAGCCTTTTAGGCTAAGCTATTGTAAATGCAGCTCAAGACAGGACAACAGGACATTGATCAAAAACTGTTATTTCTTCTGCCAACCAAAATACAGCTAGTATTTTGTCTGCAAATGATGTTTTTTTTCTGCAATGCCATAGGACAATTTATGAGACAAGGAATTATATATACACCTGCAATTCATATTTTCTCAACTTTTAATATGTATGATGAATACAAGTGTTTCTTGGCCGACTTTTCAATAGTAAAACAGCTAGATACATTGTTTGACATCATAGTTAATCTCTATATACATTTGTCTTAATCAAGGTGACTTGTTCCTACAATAATTGGCTGGATGGCTTGGATTGGACACAGTGGATCATATTTTTTCATAGCTGCATGTTGAAATGCATTTGCCCTCTAAAAAGACCACAGATGTTAGTAATTGAATATGTTTTTAAATAACATTTAATTTCTCATTATCATATGTATTATTATGTAGCCTTTATAGAAAACAACAGTAGCCTATGTTTCACCAAAAACTGTTACCTGAGTAGCCTGTTCACAGTGAGGACCAATTGGAGTGTATGTAAACTGCTGCAACTTAACAATGTAAAGTCTCAGTACTTGTTTGACTGGGAGTGTGCTCCTATCTCTGCCTGTGTGCATTGGGTTTCCTGTGTGCGTTTGTGTATCCCTTAGGCATTTCTGTGTTTCTGAGTTTTGGAGTCTTGTGCTATAGGCCTGCTTTGTATGATTGATGCTCTTCTGACTCGCACCTACTATTATGTTTATTATTCATCTGTTCCAATGCAGTAACTCTAGGGGAAACAGAAGCTGGAGACACTGGGCTGACACCATCAGTATGGTGCAGACAGAACACCCATACACACCAGAGAGACAGAGAAATACTTCTGTTTTTTTTTTGGTTTTTGTTTTTTTTCTCCTATTGGTCCATCTCTTTGTTGAGCTGTCAATCCATCTCCCAAAATGTTGGGGTTTAATAACTGAACAATGCTGTCCTCTACACCTGCAATTACAGTTGATCTGAGTGTGATCCTAAACCTGACTGCAAAGTAGCCAATAGTGAAAGACTGTAGCAGAACTGTGCTGCCTCCATGGGTCAGAATATGTACAAACAGCCAAGGATGAATAAAGGACACAAGTGATACATTGATAGAGAGTTGGTTGGTGGAGGTCTTATAGGTTTCAAGCAACAGTAGCAAAGTGAGGGGACCAAAGCTAGGCCAACCTAGACACAATGCCCCTGGGCTGACAACACAGCGGTATCTGGACAGAGCAGAACAGCCTGCAGGTACTAGGTGGGAAACAACACTCTACCTGAGCCATCACTCTCTCTCGCACGCACGCACGCACGCACGCACGCACGCACTCTCACTAACACTCTCATTCACACTCTAATTCAAATACACTATGCTTAATTTACTGTCCCATCTCACATACATGGTTATTTATGCAAGTTGGATCATCCGTGGTTTTCTTAAGCACTATTTAAACTGGATACAGTTTCAGGTGAAATCTTAACTGGCATAGTAGAGTATACTGACATGACCAATTCTAAATTCACGATGCTCTGGTAAAAATTACACTCCATGTATAAAACAGATCCTATCCAAGTGGGACTTCAGTTGTACTGTTATCTACTGATGACAACACTGACGTTACCGTTATATTTTCTTTTCTTTTACTTTGTTAGAGGTGAATGACTCAAATGTAACCAATGCAATTTTGTGTTATATAATCATATGACAGACCAATAATATCACATCAGTTTTCTGCAGCTGAAAAATAAACACAGGTATGTTACATGTGGTAGCTGAATGTAAATGTCACATTCCCAAGTACTAGCTCATCAAGTTCAGTGCCGGTGCGCGAGGGAGGCGGAGGCCCACTTCAAACAGAGCCTGCCGAGTGCTGATGAAAGCGTCGCCTCGATGGCACAAGCTGCAACTTTCATTTGTTTAGCAAGAGCGCTGACAGATCTATCAGTCATAAATATCCTGGAGAGAGTGATGGAGGAAGGAGGAGAGGAGAAAAAATGAGGGAACAACAGGGGGTGGGGGAGAGGGGGGGGGGGACGATACCTTCAGACATTTACCGTGTTGTGTGTGTGTTTTTCTCTTTATTAAAATAGGATTCAGGCACTGCCGCTTGTCAGTGCTTGAATCCGTCAATGTATCTCCGGTAGCTGTCATTGAGATGTGGCCTTAAGAAGTTACACACCCACCGTCACTCATTACAATTTTCGTATAAGATTCACTTGTACAAACGCATTTACACTATATGTGAAAACACTCCTATATACACACACATTACATGCCCTGCCTTTTTTTTCCACCAGCCACACAGCCGTGCCAGCTACACAGAACAGAGCGCTGCGGTTTCAGTCGTACACCGCATGCATAAATCATCGCTTGTCTTGGGAGCAACATATTAATCAATGATGGAAACACAAAAACATTCTTTTGCGCTAATCATCAACACTGTGTTTGATCTATCCGGAGCTTTAATCTTGTCTTATGTGGACAGGGCCGTGCCTGTTGAGCGCAGGGAGCATCGTTGTATGTGCATCACAGCCCTCTTAGCTGTGGACAAGTTTACACTGATTGTTTCATGTATCTAGGCCTGGACTCCTGACGCCTGCAATGCTTTTGAACCTGGCCTTTTGTGTTCTCCAACAGAGCTTTTGTTCTAGATAAAACAGACTATGTATGGTCAGCACTGAGCTTCTGTACAACCAAGTGTCAGCCCAACTACGTGCACATGCACACACACACACACACACACACACAGACACACACACACTCACATATACTGACAGACCCATACTTGTGTACAACAACATGTAAACCCATACGCACGCATATTTTTGTGAGTGTCCGTGGGGGTGGACAGGGGCATCTGTGTTTTCTCAGCAGTACAACATCCTACAAGAGCAATCTCAATTACAAGAGAGACTTCAGAATTAAAGTTTCATCTTACCGTAACACCATGGCCTCTTCCAGGCACTCATCAGAGCACGGCTGTTTTCTTTTTAACAACACCACCGTGTTTGCTCTCTCTGAAGGATTAAGTTTAAGTTTTAAGTTTTTTTTATTTCAAAAGAAATTTAAAGTAGGGAGGAACTTGCTGAATATATATATATATAGTTGTCCACACAAACAACCAGGCTTATATATATATATATATATATAACGCCGGTACTCCAATACTCTGTTTGCACTGATAGACAAAGAAAGCTACATTCCATTTTACATTTTGGGTGTTTTTTACCGAGTCTCTCATCCAGAGCGACTTAAAATGAATGCAACGGTAGACTGAGTTTTAATTTACAAATGCAAACAATAGTAAAGTGTGTTAGGGTCAAAGCCACAACACCCAGTCATCAGATTTGCAAGACAACAAAGTAAAACTCAGAGAGAGAAAAAGGGAGTTTTTCTCTAAAGGAAAATAAGATACATGTCGTACAAAATATAACTATATGATTATAGAGAATCCCGAGAGTGTTCTTGTTTACCTGACATGCCAATGCAGGCTCATTTTACACACACACACACGCACGCACGCACGCACACGCACACACACGCACACACACACACACACACTGACATGAATACACTCATGCATGCATGTTATTTCTGAATAAATGTATGCTCATTTCATTCTGGTGAGCTTATTCTGTCTAAAATGTTGTCAAATATTAGTCTGACTATCACCAGACCAAGCTCAATCTTTTAAGATTGAACTTTAGTCTGGGGAGTCTGCTCTGTATTTTCTCTACACAAGAGGCGTGATCAACGGGCATAGTTCAAATGACTCTGTACGCAATTGGAAAGTCCTTCAACCAATCAGACCAACGATCCGGGCGACGTAGCAGCGACAGCGGCTTCAACGGGTTGTTGCGCTTCGGTGGCCGGCTTGTTGAATGTAAACAAAAAGCTGCTTGGTCGCTTCTTTATCGTCATCGTATTAAACCCGCCAATAGCACGCCAGGTGGATAAGTCAGTTTGTGATTGGTTTCCGCAAAATTGTAACGGAAGCAGGATAGATAAACGTACAGGTTTCCAGCCTGAGCTGCAGGGCGAAATCAAATCGCCGGGGCTGGGTTTACCTAGTCTAGTCAAATATCACTTTAAAGAACAATGTGACTGCATAGTCACAAGAAAATTGTACTGCAATGTTTCTGCAACATTTAGTTCACCTGTCTTAATATACTGAATCAGGAATCATGGAAACATGCTCACAACTGAAACACTAGACGCAGTTACAAAATAAGCGTATGCGTTGCCCTAAAAATCTGTTTCCTAAAAGCTGCTTGTGTGACAGCCACTATGCCGGCCTTTGGTTGTTTTCTTTTTTGATGTGGCAGAATCTTGGTTGCACTTGTTCTGGTGGTAATGTAACAAAAGCTAGTACCAGAAGTCTTTGTGCTCGGATGTGTTTGAAAAAAAAAAGGGGGACAGCAACATTTTCTCTTCAAACACTGGGGGTGGTGCATGAAAAAGTAAATGAGCATCCTAATATCGGGGCCTCTTAATTTTTCAGCAGATGTGATGAAGTGAGTTTCGACTGATGTTTCCTGAAAGTTGCAACACGTGTCCCTCTTACCCGGCTGGTGCAGTCCTCTCGTCTACAGATGTGTCGCTTGATGTACCCTTTGAATGGCACACTGCCACTTAATAAAATATCACTCTTGCTTTGACAGGGAAGCCTTAATTGAGTCCCTCGTCAGTTTTATCAAACTGTGTGTTATCGTCGTTTGAAACTTTTTTCCTCTCTTTCCCCCCACAGTCTCTTGCTCTTATGGAATATGCTATCAGTTGAATCCTCTGTAACCAAAAGAGAAGTGCGGCGGTGTTGAGAAAAAGAAAAAAGTGAAAGCGAAAATAAAGAACAAGAGAACAAGTGAGAGAGAGCCAGAAAGAAAGAGAGAGAGAGGGAGAAATAGCCAAGAGAGACGGATGCGGAGAAAGAGCCTTCCGAGGCTATCTTGTCATTGGATTCATAATTCAGGTTCATGATTTTAATTTCCCTCTGTTCTTATCAAAGGCCGGTGGAGCAGCAGGGGGAAGGCTGGTAGTTAGCTGGATAACTGCATATGAGATGAGCTGCAGCGCCCCGTCAATGCCTGGACGACATAATAGGGATGGAAATGTGCCGAGAAGAACAGAGTATCCAGTCACTCACGGCGACTTCCTCTTTCAACCAACAAAAACCCACAGTCGTGCGTTGTTTACAAAACCCCTTTTTTGACATCATCTGCCTTTTTCCTCAGAAGCCATGAGCAATCTCTCTTCCCCCAAAGTATATTCAGTCACACACACCGAGAAAGACGATATGCTTGTGTAAACCCCCAAAATACTGCAGATGAATAATGAGTTTTGACTGTTTGGGTGAAGTCTTTTGATAATATTCTTGTGTATGTTTATAATGAAAATGCTGTTCAACTAAAGTGTATGTGTTTACTACAGTGTAGGAACCCTCCCTTTCCCTCTATCTCTATTTCCTTGGCTTTGGTGCTTACAGGACTCAGTAGTGCCACAGTACTTCTCAGTCAGCCATTTGATCATTAATTTATCACAGTTCCAGTTTGTTTGACAGGTGCAAGTGCTTTCATCTGACTAGCACTAGGCATTGCTGAATGAACAAGGTAACCCAGACCTGTGTGTTGAGTAAGTAGGTGAGCTTGGAGCTGAATGAACCAATAGGTCCCTCTTCAGAATGAGCAATTGCGCCAACATGGGCCTTCTGGATAAATGGGCATGTGAGCTGGCCTGTAAACCAAATCAGTCATCAAGTCAGTCACGCAGGCCTGCCGTGTAGCATGTCGAACCTAACAGCAGAGAGGGGAGTCCAGTACGTGCTGGTCCCCCACTAACTCCACGCCAGACTCCTTTAGATCCCAAATGTCAGTAGTCCAGGTGCAGGTAGGATGTAGAGATCTACTCCAACTGCTGTTGCATCTGCACTTCCAGGAATGGCTCTACTTTTCATTCCCATGCCCCATTACCGCAGTCCCAAGTGGTGTATACGATGTGTCACTGCAGAGGTAGTACTAGGGCTGGGCGATAAGGAGAAAATCAAATATCACGATATTTTTGACCAAACACCTTGATATCGATACCGCAACGATATTGTAGTGTTGACTATTGGTGCTTTCACAAAATATTTACACAATGATATTTTTTATAAATTATCAAATTTATCAATTAGCAAATAATAGAACAGTTACAACAGTCTGGTAAGTTCAGAAAATGACATCACTTTACTGTAATGCAGCCTTTAAAATCGGGAAAAGGCAACATTTGTACCATATTACGATATTATGATATCCAAAATCTAAGACGATATCTAGTCTCATATCACAATATCGATATATTGATATATTGCCCAGCTCTAGGTAGTACTGCCAAAATGATTTGTTGTTGTCTCTGATATTTATTTACCACTGAGCCTTGCGACTTTATCATTTACTAATATGCCACAATTTACACTGAATGCCTTGATTGCCTTGAAAGGATGAAGGCCATACCTGAACCCTGGTCAGTTTGACTCTCTCTTTTCAACCGTTGTCTATCACGGTCTCAGTACAAAGAGTCAACACTCCCAGCAACATGCCTCTCTCTTCTCTTCTTCCTATACTCTCTCTCTGACATCTGCCCTCTGACTAGTTCCTAATCAGTCCAGTGACAATATATTTGAGTCGCTCATCACCACACCCTGGTCAACATTGAACTTCACCAATTGCCCAGAGTCACATGTAGTGCTGGATTTGGAGAAAAGGGTCCAAAGGCAGACCTCACTTCCTGGTACACCTGTGCTGACCGAGAAGGTCTTCGAGCGAATGGGATGAGGGCCCTCCCAGGGCCTTAGACATGGGAGTTCTAAAGGATGGGGTATTCAGTGACCAACACCTATAGAAAGTTCTGCTGGTGACTGATCATTCATAAAACCTCCCTATACCTCATATGACAGTCTTGTAGTTAGATTCCACTGGATGTTCTCCGCTTACCTGCACATTATGGTGGAGCATTCTTCTCACTCCTCTCCCACTGCCATGTGTGTTTCTCAAAGTACAAAGTAAGGTTGTATTATACTTTAAAATGTGCATTTATCTTAGCACTTATTAGCAGGGATTTCAAATTATGACAAGTATTGCCTCATTGTTGAATAGTGGGGAAAAGCCTCATGTAGTTAGCAATAAAGTTGGTGGATGGAGTAAACGTGTCATTTGTGAGCAAAGATACCAAATTTCTCTACAGACTTGGATTTTGACAGTGTCTCTCTATCTGTCTGTCTGTCTGTCTGTCTGTCTGTCTCTTTCTTTCTCTCTCAGAATATTCTCTCTCTCTCTCTCTCTCTCTCTCTCTCTCTCTCTTTCTTTAGCTGCAGATCATTAAAAGCCGACCATCTCCTCTCCAATATTCAATATTACTTCTGCTCTCTAAACTCACCACCAATTCTATTATTAAAGCATTCTTTTCATTCAGATGCTATGAATAACATTGTTTTTGTATTATTTATATAAATATGGTGCGTACCGGATGCTCTGAAAGACCTGGAAGCCGAGGTTCTCAGAGGAGACACGTGTTGGCTCTCCCATATGGGCCGTTCGTACCTTTCTTCTTCATCCTGTCCTCTAGCGCCAAATCTGTCAGAATTTTCTTTTTTTATGCAAATCATTTTTTTTGCTGGTCATGATTGAATCATATTGCTTGAGCGGTTTAAGTACACTACAGTGTTGAACAATCGCACGGAACCCATCAATACTCTAGTTCTCCTGTGTTTTCTCTCTTTCCAGCCTCTTTCTTTCTTTTCCCTCCCTCTATCCCCGGAATCAAGGTCTGCTGGGGCATTTTTTTTAGACAGAGGCTTCCTGGACTATTTTGGTATCAAAGCTTTGAGGCAGCAAGAGGCATGCTCTCTGAAGTTGACATGTAAGGAGAGGAGGGCCTTCCTCTTTCACTGGTTTGTAGGGGGCAATGGGAGGGGGGGTTCACTCAGTAGCCCTGCCAGGAGCGGTCTCTTCTGGGTATATGAGCCTCAAACGCTCCCCTTCAAGCCCACACCCTCCCGAAGCATTGGGAAGGCTTACGTTTCACATGTGCCCAGACTGTATGTGGATGTATGGTGTCATGATGGGGTGTGTATGCATGAATACATTTATGCGTTTGTGTGTGCACAAGGAACAGTCGTGGCGGTGCTTTTGAGTGTTGTAACAAAATGCAGTTGTTTTTGACACATTTTTGAAAAAATGTTGACCGAAACAAAGCAACTTCATACATTGGCAGACCCAAATGGCGGCAAAATGTAACTTCTTTTGTTTTCTTTCAAAAGCCATGACGCAATGGCATCCACGTACACAGTCTAAACTAAATTAGTTTTAACTAGTGGATGAAGGGGTGGTCGGAGTCAGTCATGTTTTCATTTTTCTTAAGATTTTTACTTGAATGAACTCCTAATCACAAAGTCCAGATGTTCAGTTCCTCACTTATATTTGTAAACAATATTTTATTTGTAAGCCAACCTGATATTAGAAATCGATTTGGCAAAATAGGGTGAATTTCGGTCTCTGAGGCAGCTCCATTTTAATAAGGATTAGATTGTATTTTATTTTTATTTTTGCATAAACATCTTGGCTGCAGCTATAATGTGAATTTAACCAGCTCCAGCCCTATGTGGTAGACTGTTGTCCAGATGACCTCCTCTTTCTTTTCTTTCTATGCTGAGGAAGTTCAGCCTGCAGAGGATCTGACTGTGACTCGGTCTGACCTGGCTAGTCTCTCTACCAACACACTGCTCCCTGATTCATCTGCTGCCAACCCCTTCAAGTTATTCATCTGGAAGAAATATGCATTCATCATTGTATTTTTAATCACACCAAATAGATAGACAAAGAGAATGCCGTAGGGAGAGGGGGAGCAATCTACAATTCCCAGAGCTCAGATGGTATTCCTGCCCCGCATCGCCAAACATTCCCTAAATTGACTCTGAATGAATTTATTTTTAATGTGTGGAAGATGCTCTACCACAGAGAATAGAGATGGTGCGTATATGGGTTTGTGTTTGTGTCTGTCTGCAGTGTAATAGCATGTTTCTGTGTGTGCCTGCCTTTTTTGTATGTTTCTATGTCTATCGGTAATGCAGTTGCACATTGTGTACACATTTACCTGAGTTCCTGTGTGGATGCAAGTGTGTGGTAGTGTCTCTATGTCTGTGTGCACTTGTGTTTTTTGAGATTACACTGGAAACATGAACAAGAAATCAAGATTAGAAGTATGAATGTAGTTTTTTTGCCTAATGTTTTACATTATAAAAGTACGCTGTTTTAAAAGTTCTCTTTCTCACAAATCCACCACAAAGCTGTTCTAGTCGCCCTTGCATCAATCCCTGTTTGACCCATCTCTGTCCCAAATGAAAGCCCGGTATTGTACTAGAGCTGTTTGGCCTAGCCAGCCCCAAACAAATGAGCAAGCTCATCCCTCCATCCTCCATTCTCCGTTCCATTGTATTCATTAATAAATTAATTTATCAGCTCGTCTTGGTTCCAGCCTAATTGAGTCCCATTGCAGCCTTCTAAGTAGGACACGTACGGATTTGACAAATGGAATGGTATCCGGCCCTCAGTCCTTTGGGCTATGCCTTGGCCCTGTACCCTGGAACACACTGCTTTGTTAGCTGCTCCGTGTGTGTGTGTTTTTGTGGATGGATGTGATACCTCTTTCATCTGCTTTGAGCTATCTGTTGATTATCTCAGTGCAGTGTCGTCGTATTCGGTGTTAGCTGGGACGGATTGGAAGGTGGGGGTCGCTTCGGGAAGACAGAAAGAAAGAGAGAACAGCAGAGGGAGAAAGGGGGTTTCCTGTTTCCCCATCAGGGATGAGCCCCTACAGTGGTTTGCCACTGTGAAAAGGGAGGGTCTTCTATAGCTTAATGCCATTACATTAAATTTTAAATAATGTTATGCAAATCAGAAATGACAGGAGATTATCTCCTTGGGACCTTGAAAGGGATTCGTCAGTTCTTATTCCAATAGCCCTGGAAAATAGCCCAGACGTCCTGAGTGGAGAAATATGGCAGGGCGTGACGGAGCCTGCCGCTGCTGAAAGAGGAGACCGTGAGAAAAGGCCCCAAGTGTTGGCTATTAAAATCAATTTACCCAGGAAGTCAATGAAGAGAAATCCCTTAGTAAAGGCACCTCCCAGGACAGCTCAGGGGTCCTGGAAGAGGAGGGCACAAGGGAGGATACAGGATGCGATTGCCACATGCCAAGGTGAAAGTAACACACACGCCAAAGTAGAAGATGGGGGGGGCAGGGACGCTGAGGACTGTGTTTCATATTTTCCCCCAGTGCCTGTTTTATCTCGACAACCCTGCCGTATGTGCAAGATAGTTTTACAGTCCCTCCAGAAAAACGTGATTATGCGATCGCATAATTCAATGCATAATCAGCCAAAGTCCGCATATTCATGCGGGGGCCACATTTTTTTCAAATATGCCGCACCTTCGCTGCATAAATTGCCGATTTCCACGCAAAATACGCAGTGCTTGCATGATTTCATAATCCCCGCATTTTCGTTGCAAAAAAGTCACATATATCTTAGCAGAAAGTTGAAAAAATGTGATACCAAAAAAATGCGTTTACTTCACACAAGAGCAGCCATTTTCCCCTGTTGCCATGGGAACGTTATAAAGTGATGTAATTACGCCACGTGAACATCATCGAAAAGCAGGTGTTGGAGGTTGAATTTGACATGTACTTTGAGCATTGACATATATAAAAGACTTTGAGTCTCTTAAGTTGGTATCCAATAAGAAAGCTATCTTAATATCTGATGTCTACTCAAATTTCTTTGTTTAAGTGCTCCTGCTGTCTATATTATTAACGATTTTTGAAAGTCTTTTGTATCTTTTATTTCCCTCTGTTTAGTCTATTACTTTTATTTTTACTTTAATATTATATTATTTGTGTATATTTTTTTTATCTTATTTGTTTACTTATTGCAATGACTGAATATCTGTAAACTATTTTTGGGAATTAAGTTTAAATAAAGCAGGGTGTTTTTTTCACGTTTTCTTCTCTTTTTCATCAAACCGCAGTTTTTGCAAATCCACTCATTTTTTGCAAGTTCCCGCATTTTTTGCAAGTTCCCACAATTTCATCGCATAAAATTGCATAAATATCCCGCATATTCCATCACATTTTTTTAGAAAACGTGCCGCATAATCAAGGATTTTTGCCCGTAACAATCACAAAAAAACTCTGTCAATCAATTTGATTTGTTATTTGAAATGTAATCACATGGTGATGGAGAATTCTTTGTGAGAGTTGGACGTGGAGGAGAAACAATGGGTTTACAGTGCTGTTAGTTAGCGATGGAGGTCCAGTGGCAGTATGTACTGATATATTGTGTGCACATCATGTTGAGAGATGGCTCTCCATTTTCCTCCACTACTGTCAAAATCCCTCTCCCACCTCTTTTCTACTCTTACTGCAGGTCAGGAGTGCGGCAGCCGTGCTTGCACAACAGCCAGTCTCAATATTGTGTTAAGGACAGAGCCATCCATTACTGAGAAAACAAAGTCGTGTCTGTCTCCAGTGCTTTGGGCCAACAATTAAAGACATCATGCCAGCACAGGGGCACCGGAGGGGTAGAGCAGACCTTATCAGAGCCATTCCATTAAATATTGATGGACCTAATTGAGGTTTTTAGGCACTACAAAGCTTCCTGAAGAGTGTATCTGTTTTTATGGCAAAGTACAGTCTGGTCTCCTGGAGCAGACAGCGAGAGGAGTGCAGTCTTGTGTGTAAATTGCATGCTATGTAGACTAACTGCAGGCAATTGCATGTTATTGAGATGGAAAATGAGGCAGAAACGTGTACCAATGAAATTCTTCTCCCACGGATGGAAAGTATGTCAATACCATGTTATTGTAACAAACTCTTTATTATGATATATCTTAAAGAGAAATGTATGAGGGAAATTGGAAATTATGATCATGTTATGATATTTTTATTCTTTTCTTTTTGAATATTTTCCCTTTTCTGTCAGAAAACAGAAATAGCATCTGGGCTCCCTTTTGGTGTGTATGTTTTCCCGTCTCTCTCTCCCTGTCTTTCAGTCATTTTGAGATAAGCAGGATTACGTTTCCATCTTTTTTTTGCTTGAAATACAGTATATAATATATATAACAATATTAAACTTTACTTCAGCAGTTCTTATCCCTTTCTGTCTCTCTGTGCTGGTCTCTGGTGACACCAGCCTGAGAATGGCAGCTTTAATTTGCAGGAAAACAAGTTGAGAATATTGATTTCAAAAAGTGCTCTCTTCTCCCCTTGGAAAAAAAGAAGAAGAAAAAACTGTCTGCTATGTGAAAACCTGTAGCCTTCAATTAAGTGGGGCTTGTAGGTGTGTGTTTTTTCATTTGGGCATGGTGTTCACTTGAAATGACACATTAAAGACTGTGTTTTACTTCAATCAGACTGTGAAAATATACACACAGACTTAAGTGTGTCTTGAAGGGCTCCGACGTTGGCACACACCCCGCCACCATACAGCACCAGACAGCTGGGCGGTATTTATCTTAGAATAAGAACCATGTTCTTCTGCTCCAAGAAGGGAAACATTGCCTTTCCCACTTCTGAAGACGACACGTGTCGTGGAATTCATGTCAGTTGATGTTCACAGGTCTCAAGTCTCACTTCTCCTTCCTAAGACTTTTTGTAAAGCACAATAATCGTATACAGCCTTTTTTTTTTTTTTTTTTTTACCCATACACAAAACGAGCTGTGCTCCTTGGCTCCATCCCCATGCTGGACTGTTGAACCACTGCATTTCTATTTATTTTGACTCACAATAAACCTGCAGCGATTCATTTGATCTTGTTTGGTGAATAGTCAGTCCCTGTGGTAAGGCTTATCCCCTTTAATGCAAGGCCTATTTGGGGTTCTGATCTGGTGCTTAGGGCCAGGCAGAGTTTGGTATCAACGCAGGGACTGACTGGAGCTAGTGGTTGTAACACGCCATCCCAAAGGCTTTGGAAGTCATCCCGCTAATACAGACATGACTAAAGCTCCCTATCATCCCCCACAGAATGACACTGCATGGCTCCAAGACTTAACTCTTACAAAGAGCTTAAATATCTTAGATGTGTAATGCATAATGGAGGTGGGTTCTGTACTTTGGGGCACAGTATTCCCATCGCTATACTAGGCTGTACTACAATAGCATACTGGCTCGTTCTCCGTATCACGCAGCAGTGTTAACATTGACAAGTGTTTTTGGATGGCTGAATTATGAAAGGCCACAATGATAATAAAAAGATAAAGTGCATTACCAGATGCCCCTTTTTTTTGTGAAAACAGCTATTCATGTTGATCGCGATATCCTCCTCTGTTGAGTAACAAACCATTTGTTCTCCCTTTCTCTTTGTTTCTCTTTTTGTCTCGATCCCTGTGTGTGTGTGTGTGTGTGTGTGTGTGTGTGTGTGTGTGTGTGTGTGTGTGTGTGTGTGTGTGTGTGTGTGTCATGTGTGTTTGCATACAATGTGTGCTCAGGTTTCCTGAAAAGGGGGTTGGAAGCTCCCCTAGTGGCTCCTCCAGAGAATAACCTTAGAGAGTACTGCTCTGCTCAGCAGCAAGTTAATGGCACAAAAAATAGCAAACACATTACTTTTTTGTTTCCATATAAGCAGTCCAACTGTGTACCTTCTATTTTCGTTTGCTTACATATATATGTAGAGGGAAAGGCTTGTTTGTGAAACTGTGTAAGCTCAAAAATAGTGTAGGTATTTAGTGTTTGCAATTCAAGTACAATGTTCTCATCAACCACTACTAAATAAAATAAATGTGTTAAGGGAGAGAGTTGTTTATTTTTATATACATGATTTTCAACTTGCAAGATGTTAATTTTTTTCTTGCCTTCACAACCACTATGATTCAGCTTAATACATTCTGTTTAGTACTGAGAAATGTAGGCTGCAGGATAGAGCCTTGGAGAGTATAACAATAATATGATTTTTAACTTAGATATCAATGTTTTATTGTTCAGACACTCAGTTTAATCCATGCAGCATTATTGGGACATACTTGCAGCCAAAGCCAACCTACACCTATCAATTCAATCTTAATTTGGGCTGCAAACAGAGTTCCCAGTGCTGTTGGTCACGAGACAATGCAATGGATTTCCACACAGACCTCCATGTGTGTGTGTGATGGCAGTAGATAGCCTCCCATTGAGCAGGTAAGCAATGCTGCCCTCTGATTAATGCAATCGAGAAAATATATATGGAAACAGGCAGCAGTTTATATGTGTGTCAGCATGTCTTTGCATACACAAATATGAGTATGAACATGTTGCTATGGGTGTGTTATGCATATTAATTGAGCCTTTGGCTAAACGCGAAGTGGTCCATCATCTCTAGCATACACCTCATGCTATTATGAGCTCAAAGAAGTGAACCATCTCCCTTGGCAGGACACTACTGATAAGGCTATTATGGCTTGTTATCTACACTTCACCTTTTATTTGTTTTGATCTTTAAGTGGTGTAACGTAATATATGTGTATGTGTGAGAAGAGGGTAGCAGTGAGGGAGGTGCCGTCCCCATGTGTTTGTTCTAAATTGATTACCTGCTTCCTATTTTTTCATCATCTTGTTCTTCCTCTTTGCATGTGCTGTGCTGCTGGTCGGCTGATTGTATCAGGAAGCGGTCAGCAGCCCCGGATATTTCAATTTCATTGGATTTAAAGAGGACTGGGAGGAGGTGTGCACATTAGCGCCTCAATACAATCGCATTTGTCAGCATGATCCTTTTTAAGTGCATTTCAATTAAGCTGCGATTCTTTGATTTTATTATGCCCCGGCCTTGCCGGCAAAATGCTCACTGCTGGTTGAACAAGGCTCCGTCTAATGTACACAATTTAATTTTCTTAATTGAGCTAACGTGCTTTTCATATCCTAATTCCTTGAATAATCTTTGATTCCTATATCTGCTGCGGGAGGCTTTTAATGAAAGAGGGCAGCCTAAAAACATCTGTTAGACCCGTGATTAAATCATCCGCATAACATCTGCATTTATGAGGGTGTTAGCATGCTGCCTGGCCCTTTATCTATTTTGGGCAATTATCTTGCGTGGCGGTAGTAATACGAGATATAAATATGGATGTGTTTGTGTGGTTACCCCCTCTCCTTCGCGCTGATGACTGTCATTTGGCTTTGTTTCCACAGAGAACTCTGGCTATTGATACAATGTACCACAAGTCTCCTTTAAACAAAAGGAGGGGGATATGCTTTGTTCTTTGTTTGAGCAGTGTGCAAAAGGTATTTGTGTAGACTCCTCTTCTGAGAGGTGGGAGGCATGTTAAGCAAATCCTGTTTTCTTTCTGGCAAGTGGTTAGGTAATTGATTAAGCTGTTAAACACACACACACCGCTGCTCACCCTCGCACACACTTGCACTCACACCATGCTCATGTGCATCCTCGATCACCAACACATGGATGTGTTACACAGTGTTTCCATACCTGCTGACTTCACACAGTGTCGCTGGAGTACCAGCAGAGAGCCTTCTAGAGTTCTCCCCCCTCCCTCATTCCCTCCATCGCCACCTTACATCAGACCCACTTTTATCAAGAATCATACGAAATGGGGTATCAAATGAAAGCCATCGCTCTACCTCCTTATCCCCATCTACCTTCCCCTTCTCTTCTTCCTCCCTTCCTCCCCCTGTCCTTCCTCCTACTCATTCCACGTCTTCCTGGTGGCGTGGTCATCTGTCCATTAAGAGGGGGTGAGTCAGTCACCTGCCGTTTGGCCCCCTCATCGTATGACACACGGTGGCACAGCACGGCTGTCATCGCCTCCACCGAGCCTGGATCAGGTGACCAGATTATCTCTCTGTCGGCTTCCATTTCCCACATACTCCTGTGCTACACTGAAAACAGATCGAGCACAATCGGGGTGAAACCAGCCAAATGACCAACCAGTCCACAGCCTGCAATTTCGACGACGTGTCAGAGAAATGCATAGGTCAGGCCTTGTTTACTCAAAGGTCTGGGCATTAGGTCTAGGGTTTGGTGGGCGAGGTTCCAAAGTGTGTGATGCTACTTGTCAAGCATACACCTCTCTGAGCTGAAAACCATGTTGTTTGGGTTGGTGGCGTGGCCTAGTCGTTGGAGAGATTGTTGGGTATTTAGAAGTACGCAGGTTCAATTTCAGGCTGCACCGACCACTGTGACCATCCTGTCCAGTCATTAAGGCTACTGACATTGCTGCTGTCTGCAGGGATCACTTGGAGTTATATGTGACAAAGCAAATTTTTCAAACTTAACTACCTTTTGGTGTAATGGGTTGCAATAGGTAATTAAAATGATTGCTGAGCATCCAGAGTTGTACTTTGCAACATGGGCTTTCAGTGTTGTTGTTATGTGTACTGTGAAGAGCTTTCTGAAAAAATGTCCTTGACTGATTACGTAATGCATCACATAATTAATTAGCTAAAGTCTTGAAAGTATACATCAAGAATGGAGTTTAGAACTTTTTGACATCACTTGCTTGGACTGACTTTGTCAGCCAGAAATCCACTACCCTGACTCTACAAATCCAACTTAGGTAAATAGTTGTGTAGTAGTGTTAATCTTTCAAAAAAAAATTGTATATTTCAGCTTTGATTGCAGTTGCTGTTGATTAAAGCCCGCTTTATGACCTATAAAAGGTGAATGGGTCAACATGGACGAAGGGAGTTGTCTAAGTTCAGCCAGATGTTGTTTGTTTTATTGTGTCAAAGCAATGCCATGTCATTCATTACACGCCTCTGTGGTCGTGGACAGATGAGTGTCTTCAGAGCGTAGCCACACCCAGGGATAAGGCTAATTGCTGCTGTACTGCCATTGTCTTTAAAGCCCCATTTTGTGGCGGCCGTGATAAGTGGTGCAACAACAAGGGACACATGGATGCACACTGGCAGTGCCCTTCATGTGGTGGCCATAGTTTTGTTTCTGATTATGGAACATGATTTTGTTTTTTTCCTTCTCTCATCTTGTGTTTTTCTTGCTGTCTCTCTTTGTGCCCGGTCTCTTTTAACTGCTTGGGTTTGGCTCTCCATGGGCGGTGCTGTGTCCCTAGTGCCGGCATGGAGGTTGTCTCTGCCTCACTGGTGCCCACATTAGGGAAAAACTTCCCCTAACCGCTGAACCCACCCAGAACCTTTCTGCCCCAGGCTCGTTTTCCCCTCAGTGACTGACTTTTATTCGCTGCGCACAAAAAAAAAAAAAAAAAAAAAAAAAAAAACACAGCCAAATAATAATTGAAGAGGGTAGCTTGAAATTCAATCGTAAGAATAGTACAGCAATATCACCTCAAGGAAGTATGATTGACATTTTTAAACAACAATATATCATTCAAAAGAATTCTCATTAAATGCATTTGGCTCTGTGTGGTTAGCATTGCAAAAGAGGAATTATCTGCTCCGTCTGGTTGTGTTTGATGGTGCATATTCCCCCAGGACCAAGCCTGTGAGAACTTCTTGTCTAGCTACTCCTCACTTTAATGTGTAAAATGTTTTTGGCAGATGCTGCAGTAAAAGTCCAGTGCCATCAACTCATTCTGCCTCTTGTGCTCTCCCTATAGACAAATCTCAGCGCCAGTGTAGAGAGAGAGAGAGAGAGCTCAAATCCTTGACCTGCCCCCTTCCCTGGACCTCTCCTGGTGTAGTGGAGTGCAGTAATCTGACCAGTGCACTCCTTGCAGACACAGCCGAGTCCCCTCTGTTGTGCTATTATCAGCTGAGTGTTATTACCCCTCTTTGCACAGGAAAATATGCCTTGATTTCCATCGACCCGACCGCGAATCAATGCTTTTAAAAAGCTGAGACACCTTTTACTTAAGAGCAAAAGCATGCATTTTATGTTTTGACATGGTCATATTGATTGGGGTGGTGGGGAGACGGGTGGAGTTGGAGTGGAATGGAAAAGGAGTGGGGGGGGGTTGACCTCTAGTCTCTAGTTCTTTCTCTCTCTCCTCCAATCTTCGCGCTACTCTCTTTTGCGCTCTCGGTCACTGCCAGTGTTTGGTAACACTGCCATCCTTAATGGCTTTCCTGTACTCCATCCACATCCCCCACCCCCTCCCCGCTCAGCCATCCTTCTCTTGTCTCTTGTATCCACCTCCGCGCGCCCATCCTCTTCTCTCCCCCCATCTTGTCTTTGGAAGCCCCCCTTGCACTGTGCATTTCTTTCCCCCCCACTAATCAATACTCAGTGCTCACCCCCCCCCCTGTCCACACCCCACGTCACTCACATTTGGCCCGCTGATAAATTATGGATGGGGGCCTCTCACATCACATCTAAAATTTCTATTGTGTTTGTCAATGGATGATCGATACTTCACCTCGCCTCATCCTCAAAGCCCCCCCACCCCCCGTGCCTCTCCTCTCTTTCCACTTTCATCCCCTGTCTCTTCTACCATTTTTTGTTTGTTAATGATTTTGGTTAGCTGGAAGTGCTTCTGGTGCTGGGGTCTCTAGGGCTTCTTTTTTCTTTTTTTTTATCCCACTCTTTCCCATTCCAAAATGTCGCAAACATATGTCGACAATGGCTTCAGACAAAACACCAGAGTTTGAAATCTGTGGCTTGATGATAGTTTGTGGATGAGCACTCGCGTTTGACAAAACCACATAGGCCTCCATCTTCCATTCTCCTCAGCAGCTTTTGCCCACCCCCACACCCCGGAAGTTGTGAATGCAAATGCAACACTGGACGTTTGAAGTGCAAGGGCATTTGACAAATGACAGAGACTATAAACCGCCAAACATGCCCTTAAGCTGTCATTCTGACTGAACTTTATTTAGCTGTCGGTGTTTTCCTCTTAATGTATATACAGTTTGTAGACACTTGTATAACCTTCACCATTAACAGAGAAGGAGAACCCACTCACCCATACACTTTCCCACGCACTTGCATACATCCACAAGCGTCAGCTTTTGTTTCTCACACTTATACCCTCAACTCTCTCACTTTCTCTCTCGCACATATACAAACCATGCAGGGTCAGAGCAGTATTGGGGGTGTAATTTAAGTGGCTTTGGGCTTATCACAGCCTAAAGTTCAGCTGTGATCTCTGGCCCTGAGCAACACCTGCTCATCACACCAGATATCACCTCCCACCTGCTGATTGGAGAAACTATGCTGCCTTATAACTTCAGCGGCAGCTCCCTGCCTCCTTTTCCATGACCACTTAACCCCTGACATGGCCTTTTAAGTGAGGGTTCTGGTATGTGTCTGCCAGCCTTAGCTTGGCAGCCGAGCCTTTGTGCCATTACCTTAAGTAACATGCAATCTCCTGTCAGCAGTGAGGCAAGAAACCACTTCAAACTACTACTCTCGAGAAGAGTAGACAGACATTTTCCCCATTTTTGTCTCTATGGATGCTTCATCAGGATTTGATGGTCTGGCTTCGGAGTGGCCAATTTTATTTGCTGGCCTTTGTCTTTACTTATTTGGGCAGGAGGGAAGTTACAGCAGCAACACTAATTCAATTCAATTTTTATTTATAGTACCAAATCATAACAAGAGTTATCTCAAGACACTTTACAGATAGAGTAGGTCTAGACCACACTCTATAATTTACAAAGACCCAACAATTCTAGTAATTCCCCCAAGAGCAAGCATTGGCAAGGAATAAGAGAGGAGAATGCAGTGGAACACGCAGCAAATTCCTTTCAGAAAAAAACAAGACTAGCCAAACTTTTCTGTTGCTTTCTGTAGTTTGTTTGTATCTTCTACTTTGCATGGAAGTAAAAAATGAACAAGTTGCATATTCAAATTTTAAATCACGCTTTGATGGTTTATCTTTACTTATTAGAACCACAAGACACGGGCATAGTAACTCAGTGCTCTCAGGGAGGGTCAAAAAGAGCCGAGACCGGCTGGGCTCGGTCTCTCAGAGTGTGATCTGCTTCTTGTCTGTCTGCACCTCCGCACCCTCTTCATCAGTGGCAGGTCAACAGCCCAACATCCCACGCACCCAGTTGTCCATTCCCATAGCCCTGCCATGCCCCCGCCCTCCCTTTCCAAACCAGGCAAGGTGAAAATCTTTAAGACCAATCTCCATCTCCAGACTTCCTCAGACACGCCTTACTGGCTTATACGAGGAGCCCAAGTTGACCCTTGCTACATAGATAGACAAACACACACAAGCATGCACAAATTATCTTATATAGACTTGTGCGCGCACACACACACACACACACACACACACCGGCACACAAACAGCCCGACTGACAGACAAGCCACAGAGCAGCATGGCATGCCAGGCAGGAACAAAATCTCTCCCTGAGCAGAGGTCAATGGCTTTTATCTTAAGTATGTCTGACCTTAGTGTGTGTCTCATTCATCTGAAGGTCTCGCATGCATAAGAGTAGCTGCTAGTAAATGTTGAATCATGGGTATCTATTTCTGACTGTGAAAATCAGTGTAGCAGATATTATCTGTAACATAGTAGGCAAGAGGCTGAGTTGAGATTAAAAAGATCACCATACCTAATATAATTGGTTAGTTTGATCCCCAAAAGCCATAAGGTCAGTTATCAACCTCATGTGCATGTCCAAGTGTTCTTGAGTGTGAGTCTAAAGCCCTGCTTATCACTCATTGTGATGTAAGGCACTCTGGATAACAGCATCAGAAACAGTTATTTCAAAAATGTAGAAATGTTTGTCGAGAGATAATATTCCGGATAATATTATATAGGTAGGGATTGGTATGTATATTGTACTCACTGGTGTATCTCATCTATTCAGCCATGATTGGACCATTTACTGGGCAAACATTTCAATTGTGTTTGACCCCTCTCAGGAAGGCTGACATTGCTCCCTTTCACTCTTTCTATATGTCTTTCTCTTCCATTCTGTTTCCCATCAAGCGCGCACACACACACACACACACACACACACACACACACACACACACACACACACACACTCCTCTCTCACTTTCTCGTCAACTGCATCCTTCACATGCCCGAGTTCTGTGGAAAAGGTGGTGTCATCCTCCGCTCTTAGCCGTCGGTTCACATTTGCCTCCAAGCGCAGCGAGACTTCCTGATTTGTGTGACAAACACAAATGCCTTTAAATTCCCACAGCCTCGGCTCCTTGCCAGCTTCATACCTTGTAATGCATTATTCACATCCTCTCTTGCAACCCACTCCCCACCCACCCGACCCTCTTCGCATCAGGAGAGGGACAGCCACACACTACTTCCCTGGCAGAAAATCTATACGGCCTTGACGTCTTTGCTTCAAGTGGGCAATTAATAGAACCACAAGCCGGATCTATTTTTTCTCTTATAATTGCTTGTTAAAGGTGTAGATATAATGATGCAATTAAATGACAGTGGACATTTTTTTGGCAATGAGACCATGATTGTGAATGCACGTTATTGGTGATTGTGCTGAGTCAGTTACGGCCTCTCCAGGATACTAGTTGTGTGTTCCCTAAACTAAGAAAGAACATGTGTATATATTGATAGAGATGGGTTGTGTGTGTGTGTGTATATATATGTGTGTGTGTGTGTGTGTGTGTGTGTGTGTGTGTGTGTGTGTGTGTGTGTGCGTGTATATGCACCTCCTGTCAGTCACCCCCAAGCCCTCCTATCATAACCTTAGGATTCCCAATGCCCTAGTGATTTATACTGGTTGAGACATATTAGATATCAAGGCAATGGTAGCTGTAATCCCCAAACTACTCCACTGAATGCTTGAAATGGACTCACTATTTCTCATAAATGTCTGCTAGGGTTACAAGTACTTATATTGCTCCTACCTCTCCTCTTACTTTTTTATAAAAGCAGAAAAAAAACTGACACTGGCTTTGTTTGTGTGACTTTTGTGCGAGCGTACTTGACTGGTCAAATTGCTGTTCTTGTTTACCAAGCACAGTTTCAGACATATTTGCGTGTGGTTTCGTCGGGAATGTTGAATATCTTAACGTCACCCCATTGCCGTGCCAACACACAAGCAAGCTAAGCACCCCATGCTGCGGCCGTGGGGCCCTCGCAGTATAACCTGTCTTTCTTGCCGACTCACTCCCATGGGCTGACACCCTGCTGCAGCTGAGCAGAGGCCCGTCTGCTTCTTAATGGTGAAAAACGAGAGCTGTCATGTCGTAATCGTGTAATAACCGTGCATGGTGTCACTTTCAGCAATTAATGGAGACGCTGTGACTGGGCTGCGTAAATCCTGGCTAAGTCGGCTGCAGCAGGGTACAGCAGCGGAGGGGAGTTGGAGAGGCTTATGTTAGGGTGTGTCCGTTTATTTGTCCCTGCGTTGTGTGTCTAAGACGGAGAGACGTAAAGATTTGCATGTGTCTGAGAGTTTCTACATGTGATTGTCAGAAATATAGGGATTAAAAGTGTGTGTCAGTGAATATTAGGTGATTTAGTTGCATCCATGTTTTTGCTTACACATTTGTGCGGGGGTATAGAAATGTGTCAGTGGCCAAAAGAAGAAAAAAAACGAAACAATAGTGACATTGTTCGGGGGTGGGGCCTTAGTGATGACTTGACAGACTTGTTTTGCTGCCCTCACTGCCCTGGATGTCTTGTCACTCTTCAACTGTGTACTGTGTTATAAATCAACAAAGCCATAAACAATGATCTTTAGTGGAAGGTCACAGTGGAGAAACATATTACAGGGTGGATAGGTTAGGCATTATTGCTCTTATATGATTATCCTGGGGACTGAAGAATATGTTTTAGCTCTACTCTCTTGGGATTGGGATTTCTAGTTCTTTATTGGTTGCTTGCTTTTTTGTTTTGTTTGCGATTTTAACTTACTCTGTTGCTGCTGTTATTAAAATGGCGGAGTAAACAAGGGGATATGAGATAATCAGGCCTTCACTAGTCCAAACTATATGGTCCCAATATGTTAAAAAAAAACCTGTGTGAGAGTAGAGGTCCTAACATACGTCTTACAGAGGAATTTTAGTATTTTTCAAACTGGACCCTTTTTTTCATGCATTTGTGTCTGAGGGACCAATGTTACAGCGTACTCGCTCAGTACTTGACCAATTTCAAAGATTTTGTTTACATAAGTCACTAGGACACAATGCATGGGAAAATAGGGTCCAGTTTGAAAAATAGCGAAATTCCCTTAAAATATATAAAATGTCAACAAGATGATTTTGTCAGGTGTGAGATATATAAACTCTTTCTGTTAACAGCTGTGTTGAAAGTCTCACTATAAAAGTCCTTGTTGAAAGTTGTGTGATAGTCCGTCCCCAGCTAAAGTGGTTGGGAATAAAACTAACCCCACCATCCCTAAATTGTCTGGGTGTGAGAAGGGGTCGGGGGTGCGCTGAGCCTGCCCATAAGGCCGGTCTTTATAGAGGGCAGACAGATGAGGTAAGCAGGGCAAGCTGTCAGTGAGACCAGAGTTATGACTAGAGCAGTCTGCTCCTGCCAAACCCTGCTCTGATTGTTTTAAATTTGTTTGGGGCGTGGGCGGTCTCTGGCTTTATGAGGTGTTGGGAATAGTTGCGTTTGTGTGTGTGTGTGTGTGTGTGTGTGTGTGTGTGTGTGTGTGTGTGTGTGTGTGTGTGTGTGTGTGTGTGTGTGTGTGTGTGTGTGTGTGTACTCGCATTTCTATACCGATGAGGACCTTGACCGGAATACACACTCACACGGTGGGGACTCGTGTCACGGTGGGGACCAAAATCAGGGTCCCCACGGGCAGACCCCTCTCAAAGCATAGAAAACAGCTTCCTAATATGCCCAGTATCAATAACTCCAAAGTCCTCTTTGGGGGGGTTTTCATGAGAAAAATGTGTGTGTGTGTAAGACGCTGACATCCTACTGGCAAACGGTGGTATTGCAAGTGTGTGAACTTTTCTGCGTACATGCGCCCCTCCTGGTAATAAATGGTATTGCAGCATAATGAAAATTTAACTCAGTCAATGATGCGCCCCTCCTGGTGGGAGATGGTATTACAGCATAATACAATTTGAACTTTCTGTTAGCTCAGCCATAGTAACTCAAACTCAGAATACTTAAAATTAAAGTCCTACAATTTGATCAATATCTAGTGGTTTAACATAAAATCAATTTAACCGCCTATTCAATTCCACTTGAAAAAGCTATCTCTGCTTAAACATTTCCTAGAATGTGTTTTTTCTTTTTGTTTAATTTGCAATTGTAACTAAAATGAGGCTATTCATTGTCTAACATAACAAGAGAATTATGAACAAATCTTGTTGCCTTAGTTAAGTTAAATGTTACATTTTACTGTAATTATATTGCAGATAGCTATTTTATCTTTCTGTTATAATACTATAACTGTATTTACTTTGCCAGTTACCTGTTTATAGACCTAAATTATCAAGATAGGATTACTGATTTTCTAAATGTTTTTATCCTGATGATCCATCAACTATACTAGTGAATTAATGAATCTATTTACAAATGGTTATGAAACTGTAAAAAACACACCTCACTATATTGGCCCTTCAGATGCATCTCTAAATGTTCTTGCTCAGTTATTTCTTCATAGTTTTGTTTCATACCATTAGAAACTTGGTAATATAGGCTACTAACCATGCATGCAACATCTTCATCATGTCGAACGCCTGTGCCTAATATCTTAATTTCCTCATTCATCTAATATAACTATATAACCAGACCTAGTAACCTTGCAAAGGTTCGATTTGTGGATTACAGTTCCATTACATTACATGTCATTTAGAGGACGCTTTTTTCCAAAGTGACCTCCAATTGCTACATATGTCAGAGGTTGCACGCCTCTGGAGCAACTAGGGGTTAAGTGTCTTGCTCAGGGACACATTGGTTGATGTATCGCAGTGGGAATTTAACCCAAAACCGTTATGCTGGAGATGGGGTTTCCCATCTGGCCACATATTTCCAAAATACGAATAGGAAACATCATTTTAGGCTCAGAAAGCACACATATCACTGACCATGTCTCTCTGCACTGAGCCCTACAGTGCAGTGTGCTCTCCCCTGCTTTACTCTCTATACACTACTGACTGCCCCTCCAGGACCCCTGTAAAGCTTATATCCAACAATGATGTGTCAGCTTACAGACATGATGTCAAGCAGCTGGCATCCTGGTGCAGCCACAACAACCTGTAACTAAATGCTCAGAAGACATTGAGATGATTGCGGACTTCAGGAAGAGCCCCCCTGAGCACCCTCCATCTGCCCTTAAAGACGATAGGCAAAGGTTCAAGATAATAATCCCATTCTACAAGTATCAGACGTTCCACATTCCAGCACTCTTTAAATTTTCAGGAGTATCCTTCTAATACAGTAGCTTCCGTGGCAAAAGTTTGAGCTTAAAGTTCCAAATGCACTAAAAGCATCTGACACGCGCGTTTGGAAGTACACCCAAGGTTTTAAATGGCCAATACGCAACAAAAGCGTTAGTCTACTCTAGTCTGTTAGCTGTCTCACTGACTGTGATCATAGTTTATTGCTGTGAAACTGGCCACACCAGCTGTGAGAGCAGCATGATAGTTGTGTGTATACGCCACACAGATCCGCTCTACAAACAGCCTTCTATTTATTTTTGTTGATGGTGAAACACGAGGGATGTTTATGATTGTGTGAATCAAGCTCATACTTCTGTGCACCTAAACCATTCAAAAAATGTCACGGCAACTGAGTGAAAGTTTCTCTTAAAAGCCCAGTAATCATTGTGATGGCATTTACAAATGAGCTGAAAAAATGGGAAGGATTGATGCAGTGGAGGATGAGGAACAAGCACTATATCATACATATTTACAATAATTTTTAGTGACCTGCGCTGTCATTAAAAAAACCCCTATCCGGCATCTGTTTTGTAAGTGCAGGGTCGGTCCTCTGGTCATGTATCCATAATCTGGACTATAAACTTGTTCTGTAGCTTAAAGTCATTATAAAAAAAAGTGAAATTGAATGAATGCAACTTAAATATTTCTTAATATAACAAATTAAATGTCCGTTATGGCACAAAAAGTACAATGCCTCTACTGATGGGGGGATCTGTAACATACAAAACCTTTGCCTAAATAGCGACCTTTTCTACAATACTGCTGGTTCTGTGGTGTTGGCGCTTAAAATCTGATGCCTGCAGTGCGCCATGGAAGCATCAAATGAGGCAGGTCAAATAAGGCAGGTCAAAAGAACTGCGTCAATTATCGCTTTCAGTGCGTTTGGGCCTTGATTTACAGCATACAACATATTTTTCTTTTGATAGAGAGCAAAAAAAAAGGTAGTCATCAATATATATAGCCTATTTCGTAATTATAACTTCTGTAATATATTTAAGTTTGGAAAAGTTGGGACCTTTACCTATCATCTTTAACATTCTTGGCTCAGTAGTCACCACTGGGACACACATTCAAGAATACACAATATCCCAGGATCTGAAGTGGGATGCAAAAATCAACACCACTGCAAAAGGCTGAAAGAGCATACTTCCTGCTTCTGGTAAGGTTAAACAGGACTCAGGACTTGGCCAGACTCAGCTGCATTATCCAGTTTGCTAAATCAATCATTGGTTGAAAGCTACCATATCTATGTTTCACCCCTCATTAACAAATAACTATATATATATATATATATATATATATATATTTTTAGATTTCTTTATTTAAAAAGGGACAGTGCACATTAATCAACATGAGTACAATGTCCAACATGTAAATGTGCCAGATTTAGCCGTACCGGCTAATTTTCATCTGCAGTCCACAAACCCCTTATTAACCTTAAGCCCTGCTATTGCTATTGCTTACAAAGAAATCTGTATATTCTGTTTGATAAGATCATTACTTACCCTAGCCCAGATTTTCTTTTTTTTTTTACACTCGCCCCAACCTAGTTTGCTAAAAATCTAATGTGTTTCACATGGATTAATCATGCTGCTGCATCTGTATCCTTCATAACTTGGGCTGTTTAGGTTTAAACAAACAAGCACGTTTCTAACTGTGTGTTCAGGTGTGCCTGGATATTACAGAACTATGGGTCTTCATGTTGAGGTAAATTTCACAAACAGAAAAGTCAAATCCATAATTTAAAGTGTGTTCTCAGTCATCCAGGTTAGAGGATGCATTGAATTACTCAGCAAGAGCTAAATTGTCTTAAAATAACTTCAAAAAAAGACATCAGCAGTCCTCCATTTTAGTAAAAACATGACCAGTCTGGGTCAGTAAAATTGCAATTTCCATATTCCCTTGAATGCAGCAGTAGTGCAGGTGCAGATTGCAGTCCTCCCTCCCCCACCCAATGTCTCAACTGACCTGGTTGTGACCTCTGAAGCAGAGAGGCCCAGAGGAACAGACAGTTTGGCATGAATTCAGTTTGAGGTTATTTCCAAACAAAACCTCACGTTATTTTATGCTATACATGTTCAATAAAGACTAATGCATTAAATATGTATTCATTATATTTATAGTTATTTAAGAAATGATTAAGATATTTTAATACTTAAGTAACAGCTTACAACAGGCCATAGTATGTTGTGATAAAGGCACAACATATAGCAGGGCAGATAATGTTAGCCTAGCACAGACTTTTGCACAGACTATTTCTTTTACATAAAGCTAATGAAAAGGCAAACAATAACAAAAACTAACTTAACAATCGAGACAGAACTAGACAAGCAACTAACTGCTGGCGGCAGTGGTAGAAGAGCAACTCCTGTTTTCTGCTAGATTAAAATTGCTGTGTTTATCAATGAAGAAGGCTTTTAAGAGCATAGACAACAACTTCAATTCCTTTTAGTAAAGGGCTGTCTGATGGCAAAATAAAGCGCGGGAAAAATATTCTAAATATATACAGTATATAGATACTTCGCCAACCAACTCTGTTTCATGGCAGTGTGTGTGCAGATGAACAGCTTTTGTCCGTTGCACCAGCTATCAGTTTGTGTAATGTATCTCAAACTTGGAGTGATACTTGTTGTTCAAAGGAATTCTAATTATAGCTTTTGTATGTGGTTGTTATTATATCACTATTAAGAACCAGAACAAATCAGTTTGCTTGATTTGAGCAACCTTTTTATAATATGGTTTTGATATTTTAGTTATGCCACCTCATTGCTGAACTATCATACCTGATATTCAAGCTCATTTGAAGGTTTGGTGCAGTTCAGCTTTATTGCTTGCCATCCATTCTCCCTTTTTTTCTCACCATGGATACTTCTGATGTTGCTTCAGATCTGCATCTTATCCCTACATTTCATTTACATATAGATAATATAGTATCTTATCCCTACATTTCATTTACATATAGATAATATAGTATAAGCTAACGATGATGAATATATTGTTACTTTTGTAATTAACTTTAAAAAGCTGTAAGGCCTAAAGGGAACTATGAATACAATTCTTAAAACTTTAAGCTCATGTATTAATAACAATACTCAAAACCCTATAATTTCTATGGTCCAGACGGCTTAAAGCTGCCTACACATAAAAGCCGGCAAAATAAGCTCTCTGCTGGCCAATCCATTGAGAGCAGTGCCGCCCAACCAGGCGCTGCCACCCTGGCATCATGCACCTCTCAGAATTGCCGAATTGCTCGCTTGCTCTCAGCACAATTACATTTTTTTTCACTCAAATTCTAAATCAAACACGACATCTTATAGGCCCCTTTCAGTGTATTTTAACATATTTATGGTATTTCATATTTTCATGACAATTTTGAGTAACAAGTGAGAGATTCTGTGTTGTTCTAATAATTGTCTCATTTGTGGTCTAATAAACACTGACTTTATCAAATTGGAAGTTTCTAATATATTATAGAAGAGTTTAGACCAAAGATTGGCGACAGACACTACTGTTTTAGAACATTGCAGTTTCAGCAGTCTACAAACCAGCTAATGGTGTTGCTGCGACTCAGCTGGTCAAGTCTCTAGAGGCTGGTTTTAAAACGTTAGAGACGTCTTCCGTTTCAACAGAAGTCAGCTGGTCAAGTGAGCTTACAAACTATAGAAATAAAATGATCCATAATGCATTTATTTCTGTTACAAACTGTCAGCTGGTGGAAATGGCAGTTTTAGACTGTGGCTCAACGAGCGCTGCAACCAGGGTTTGTGGTGGAGCGAGTTAGAGAGAGATTGAAGAGAGGGAGCTGCGTTATAAAGTTGAGAATCAGAACTACAATATATGAAATATATTTTGATAAATGTTATGAACATGCAAGATAAAAATATGTATAACAATTATTATTAATTAATTTTGTATTGATGGGGAGAAAAATGTATTAATTTAGTATAAAAACAACCCAATTATAATGAAGAAATTAATTTCAAATAATGGCAAATATTTGTCTGCTTATATGCTAAAACTTTCAGGGTTTGTAGCGTATGGTTTAAATTGTAGTCTTAAATTGAGCTAATGTTACCACATTTAAAAGAAAAACACTGTTACACACAATCTGTCATGTTCAAGTCCCCATCCTGACCACGCCCATCCCCCACTCTGGCCATGCCTTTACCATGTGGCGAACATGAGGTGTGTTTAGGGTCCCCTGCGTGTCCAGGCCCTCCCCTTACATTAGGTGAGTTTGACATGGTGTGAACTCAAATATCAACTGAACAGATAAGAGCACGCTGACATGCACAAGCATATACAGATATTTTGATGAATGTTATGAATATTTATTATAATTATTAATTTTTGCTAATGAGGAAAAATGTATCCATTTAGTATGTACACTTGTCATTGGCTTAATTTTGAGGAAAAAAACTAACTAATAACAAATTAAAAAATAATTATTTTTATTTCAAGTTAAGCCAAAAGCATTTGTCTGCTTATATGCTGAAAGATTTCAGGGTTCGCTTGGTTTCGATTGCGGTCTCAAATTGAGCTACTGACGCCGTTTAAAAGAAAATACTGTTACACACGTATGTCATGTTCAAGTCCCCATCCTGACCACGCCCATCCCCCACTCCGGCCATGTGGCAAGTGTGTGTGCCGGAGTCCCCATGGTGTCCAGCCCTCCCTCACGTAGCTGTGAACTCTGCGCCAGATCTTCACTGCATGGACGAGAGCAGGCTGGAGTCATGGATCAGGGAGATGGTGAGTCTAAAATTGATTTTACTGCCATTTAAACCGTTTACAATTCTGTTTAAAATAGATTTGTACTGTTATCACATGTAAAAGCAACTCTTATAGATTAATTTGAAAGTAAAATGTTAGAAGGCTAACTTATATCTTGTCAGCCAAATAAGTTAATGCTAGCTAGTTTAATGGCAGCTAACATTACAGTTTATAAACCAACACCATCTTAGTTTACAGTAA